>NC_056727.1:369553981-369611481 GCF_019279795.1 Protopterus annectens | reverse complement strand
ACTTGGGCACCCAGGCTGATAGCAAACTGACTTTTGACCACCATATTGCCTCTGTTGTAAAGAAAGCTTTCTACATGGCCCACTTCATTTGTAAGGGTATCTCATCCAGGGACAAGGTGGTTGCAATGTCCCTGTATTCTTCCCTTATAAGACCCATTATTGAGTACAGTCCCCATTTATGTACCTCACAAAGCACATGCAGCAGCTGGAGACACAACAGATGTCCCTCACCAGGAGAATCCAGGACCTCAAACATCTAGCCTACACAGATAGGCTAAAGGTCCTGTCACTCTACTCATTCTCCTGTAGACTCATCAGAGGTGAAGTCTGTCTGGCACATAAAGCAATCTCAGACCCAGCCTTGATGGCACTGCTACATATCTGCAAGTCAAGCTCCACTCGAATAACCCACATGAGTGACCTCAACCTGGTATTTAGCATCAATAGGACTTTTTGGTGGGTGGGACAGATTTGTGTCCCAGAGACTCCCCCTTTTATGGAATAGACTCCCTCTCCATATCAAGCAGAGTACCTAATTAAACCTTTTTAAGTGCAACCTGGATAACTGGATGGGGAAGAGAAAATACACCCCTGGGATTCTACCTGTGTACCTGCTGGACAGTGGCAGAGGGTGCTGACTTGTTGGAACATGGGCTAAATTCTTGCCTAGGCTTGTAAGGGCCTCAAGGCCAATAGCCAGTAACTTTCTATGATCCTATGATTTAAGAATAGTATCTCCAGTAGGTCTCTCCCATTTTGATAATGTATATGTCCAGTCCATGTTATGCCACCCAGGGTTCTTTTCTTGAAGAAATGTAACGTCTTCCCCTGGCAAATGAAAATTCTGAGGGCCATCAGAGAAAGCTACCCTCAGTCCTGTTGGATACAATATAGTTGTCTTGATTCCTTTCTCAATAAGTATTTTGATTAGTGGCAACCATTGTTTTCTTCAACCAACCTCCTGCTTAAAATAAACATTATCAAAGAGAATCTTTCTGCGCAAATACAGGATGTGTTTTTTTAGCCCAGGCAGCTTAAAGGTCCTTTTCCTTCTGATGGAATGATAAATACTGATCTATAACTGGAGTGGGAAGAGCACCTGCTTTTGAGGGGGGGGGGTTCCAGTGTCCCAATATATTGTGTTTACCTTTGTCCCTCTAACTCAGACTATTAACAAAATAAATACAGAATTTAAAGTCAGTCTAAAAAATTACTGTGAATTTATTAACATTTCCATTGCAACCCCAGTATTATTTCCCCCACCTTCCTCTGTCTGTGTCTCCCTTCTTTCTTCCCTGGCACTGAATTTTCATTCTTCACCTGTTCAATAACCCCTCCAACTTCCTTCTCAGAGTTATTATATCTACTGTCTGATTATAATGGCACCTAGGTCTGCATGTCATGTTTGTACTTGTACTATACATATCTTAACCTGCAAACCTAATAATGCCATAGATAAATTATTAAAATAACACTGTCAAGCTTGGGCATTACAATTTGTGAACATATAAGTAATAATAAATATCCTGGTCAAAATGACACAATCAAAACATTAGAGTTTGAATTTTTGCCATGAATTAATTTGTTTATGAAATATCTGCATTGACATTTAAATTATTAATTATTCCATGTAAAAAAATCAAATAATACAGAGCTGAACTTTTCATGTTTGTTCTTTTTTTTATTTTTTTTCCTGTTCTTTTATGTTAATTCACAAGTCAAACCTGGTGCATTATTAAGAGACAATAAAAATACTTAATCATTTTCTTTCTCTTTGAACCTATTCTGTTTTGCTTTAGTTCTGGCCAGAAGTGCCTGCTTTTTTGTTTTGTTTTCAATTTATTATGGATTTGTTAAGATCTGTGCAACTTTAAGCCATAATTTCATGAAATGCTGCCTACGAACCAACCAGTACTTTAAAAGCATGGTAAAGAAAAGTAATCATGTGAAGCGAGTGCTGTGCCTTGTGGGAAAATAAATAAAAGTGAATTCCAAACCATGTTCTCGAGCCCACATTAAGAATTAATGTACTTAATGAAGAAGTTCAGTGCAATGAAAGAAAAAGAAAAATGCCATTCCTCACATGTTTCAACAACTGAATGAGACACACCAACACACCCCAGAAGTAAAAAGATTAATAACATTACATCAATAATACTTGAAAGGCAGGCATTAAGGGCTTAACATAGATGAGAATTGAAAAGTTTTTTATCAAATACGAATGATGTAATGCCGTAGTTGTCAGTTGTCTCAGTACAAAGCAGAAAGTACACCAGAACATTGCAAAATGCATTTAAAAGATTAAAAGACAGGAAGAAGGAAAGGTTTACATCACAGTTATCTGGCTTACTTTTCTGTAATAGATAAAATAGCTTAATAACTTGTACCACCTTTTCTGTTAAAGGGATTTTGTAAATGTTTTTGCATTTGTTGTAATAGCATGAAATGTATTTTTAGTTTATTTCACTTTTTGAGCCCCCAAAATAATATTATAGAACTGCTATTTGCTTCACTTTCATGGGAAGAATTGATAATTCATGTCAACCTAGAGATTATTTTGTTATATCCAGCTAATCCAGGATATTAATGTTTAGCTGTACAAAGAAAATTAAACTCCACATTCAGTTTACAGCAACTTACAAAAAAGATGAATCAATGTTTTAATACTATCATTTTTATTGGGTTTATTAAATGCAACATTAACTAAATTGCTGCCCATAAAGTTGTGTGTCACAGTTGGACACAAACTTGTTTTGCAACACACGGGTACTCAAGACCATTAAAGATCATGTACACCAAGACATGACCTTCAATGTACATGGGAACCACTGGCCATCATAGTTGTATGTGCTTCCCACCCTACAACTCTTCAACTTTAAGTAATATCTATCTATATATCTATCTATATATCTATATCTATATCTATCTCTCTCTCTCCCTCTCTGTCTCTCTCTCTCTCTCTCTATATATATATATATATTTTTTTTTTTCCTTTTATGTTATCCTCCATGAAATCCATGTTTTCTGCTAAAGTAAATCTGATCTCACTTTGTCACTCTCATTACCCTGATGATGTGAAATTAGATTACTACTGTATTTACTACAAAAGTAGGCCTGCATAAGTGTCTGTGATCACAGGATGCAGTACTGGGAAAAAAGAAAAATATGGCTATTTAAATAACTAAGGGAACAATTTAGGGACATTTACGGATTTACTGTGTGCTGCCAGAACTTACTTGTTAGGACATCTATACCTCTCTACTGTTATGTAAGCTTCTGGATTTCTGTGATTTTGGCTCATACATTGTGTGCACTTAATGTTACTTCATTCCTTTCTGACAAGCAGTTGAGAATTGCAGTTGCAAAACATTAATAGACATTTTCACTTCTGAGTTCATAGCCTTTAGTGAAATCACCTCTGTTATTAATACATTTCTCCCATCTCTGACGTGATTGATGTCACCACATTGGTGAGCAAGTGCTACTTCATCCCCAAGCTTAATCAAAGTTAGAACACATCATCTGAGCCGCAGGTGGATTTTGCTGCAATTTTTTTCTTTTAAAAAGCAATGGAGCTGCTGTTTCTTGTAACAGAAACAAAACTAGGTAAAGAAAGAAACATAGACATGAAACAAGAATTAAATTAGATGCATTCAAGTATAGCTGTGTGCATACGATCTTTAAAATCATATCATTACTTTTTATAAATCATAGCAGATGGATAGAAAAGACACGTACTCTGATTTCAGGTGATGATGTATTGATGTACATTTGACATCATATAAGCTATCAGAAAGGAATTCTGTTATAGGCTTGGTTTGTTTGTCTCATTGGGTTAATCATTTGGCATATCTTAGTAACTCAAATTATATTAAGAATGTCAGCTACTCTATACTCTGATGCTACTGAATTATGTATAGGCCATCACTGTATGCTGGCTTATGATAATACATGAGGCAAAAAGTAATTTGTGATGTACTAAGTTTTGTCATCTGAAGATGAAACCAGTGGAAAATGTTTTATGGGTATTGTAAGTACTGAAGTGGGAAAGAAAGTACTACCTGAAGAAAATAAGTCCACATAAATATTCATAAAGAAAATTAATACTCATGAACTATAAATAAAACAATGGGCACAGGGATAAATTTTGAAGATAAAGAAAAACAACACAGTACCATGTTTAAATCACAGCAGATGGAAGGACATTAGTCATGTATATAGTTTAGTCAACCTGTGCTTAACCTAAACAGAAATGGTTAAATCCTAGGGAGGTTGCAGTCTCAAAAGTACAAACAAGCAAACAAAAATAATTAATTTCTGCAGGGGACTGCTTCCTGCACCCCCATATGTGGGGCAAGTCCCATACCACCAATCTCCATATATACCTACAGTGAGATCGGGCATACTCAAAGAAGTGAGAGTGGGTGGAGACTAAAATAGAAACTCCCATTCTTCCTGCTCAGTGACTCCACAATGGACTCAGAGTAAGACCTAGGAATTCCTGATTTTATGAAATGTACACTACAAGGAGTCTGCCCGCAACATTCCTGTTTGACATTCCAAGACACACTGTTCCAGATTGTGATTACATGTAGTTTTCTGACAAATAGCATTAAATATAATAAAACACTATATCAGAAGTACAGGTAATATTGGCTGTGGTGTTGCAGCATTTAGCAGTGTTGCCTCACAGCAAAAGTTTTCCAGTTTGATTCTTGGCTGGAGTGCCTTCTGTGCGGAGTCTGCATGTCCTCCCTGTGGTTAAGTGAGTTTTAAAGATGTGCAGGTAGGTGCGTGTGTGTGTGTGTGTGTGTGTGTGTGTGTGTGTGTGTGCGCCTTCTGTGAAGGTTAGGCACTGGGCTGACAAGTCAACACCACAAAAACTCCACTGCAAATCAATCTGCAGACCAGTGATCTGCTGTGGCAACCTCTAGTGGGAAAAGCTGAAAGACATTTCTATTAGAAGTATAGGTAATACAAAGACATTTTTGTCAAACCTGTATTTCTTGTGAAGTGGGAACCAGACTTGAACCCCATTTGACAGAAGAAGGAGGCACAAGGGTCTACATTTCCTTTCAGGCAAATAATTCCTAGAAATGCAGTTCAGTATGTGTAGCTCTGCTTATCTTAAAACAATATGTTTCTGAAAAAGTGTCATAAGTAAAGGCAAAGGCAAGGAAGAGAAGGATAGCAAGCAACTAGGATATACAAGTATCCCCTGCACGTTCCATTTATCAAGGCTGACATATACAATCAGGATGAACATGGATTTGGGGTGTAGGACTTTGCTATTTCAGACATGACTTCCATACCAGCTTGATTTTTCACCTTCCTCTTAATTATTTTTGCTGACACCATTTCCTCTCTAAAAAGGTAGCATTATTCCTCCATTCCTATTTACTGAATAATGCTATATCATTTCCCACTAATATGTTACCTACTATTGCTATTGCTGATTTTCTGTGAATCAGATTAGCTCCTTCCATATTTTCCCGTTCTATATATGGTATGTATTGCTTCCTACTTACAAAATTAAACATTTATTTCATAGTGTTTGCCATCTACACAACATACTGCTTTGATTCAATTTGCCATTTGCTTTAATGCTACAAAGAGACTGCATTGTGTTGCATGTAATTTTTCTTGCTGCACTGTTACTTAAATTATCCATACCCCATGTCAATTTCTCATACCATTCTCCTAATTTTACTGGTAATACTGTTTTTTTTTTTTTTTGTTTGTTTTGTATTCCTAACTACTTTGTTCATTTCCATATTACAGATTATACAATTTTTACCACCACATAGGTCTTAATGTTTCAATGGAAAGCTAAGTATCTTGCCTGTTTCTTTATGTTATGCATTTTAGTTGCATTTTCCTGCATCTTAATGATTGGTCAGTCTGGTCCACTCATTGAGGACTGTTCCCTGTTTCATTATCCCCTTCAGTGAGGTTTATCTTTTTACAACAAATGTTGTGTACTAGAATCCTTTCATGTTTATACTGAGCATGGCTTCCTTCCATTTGTTTACATGACAGCTTACAACAACAGTTTAGTGCACTGCCATGTAATTGCTAGCTTCTCATCTACTGGTAATGCACTCACATCTTGACCTGGTAGAAAACAGATAGAGTGACACATTTAGTCTATCTCTTAAGTGGCACAGTGGTCACCTCATAGCAAGAGGGTCTCTGGACTGGTTCTTGGCAAGGATGCCCTCTGAGTGGAGTCTGCACTTTGGAGATTCCTGCCCCATTCCACAGCTCAGAAACATGTGTAGTTACAATGGTGATTCTAAGATGACTGTGGGAGAATGTATAGTGTGCACGTGTGTGTGTGTGTGTGTGTGTGTGTGTGTGTGTGTGTGTGTGTGTGTGTGTGTGTGTGTGTGTGTGTGTGTGTGTGGTACAGAAGAAAGGCATGCCAACACTTCCATTGCCTACTTGCCTAGTAAATTCTAGGGATGATGGTGGTTGTTCATTGAGTCAGTAAAGGCTTTGGATGTGATTCAGCAGCAGTCGAAGGATCCTGTCTCTGCCAAAAGAATGTGTTAAAAAGTGTTATCCAAAAGGAAACAGGTTATCTCTTCCTTTCCATTTTGCTATTTCAGTCTTGCAAATATGTCTTAAATAGCTAAATAAATAATTGGCTATCTGGCTATATCCTCAAGTCTGGTCTCCAATGAGCCATATTTTTTTGTCCTGCCAAAAAATAGTCACCCCAAACCCCTTTCCACCATATAGCACATCATCCTGGCAGTTTTAGAAATGTGGCTTAACCTATTTATTAAGCCTGTTGAATTTGTTGTGGTAGAGTATATGACTTTGTTTATTCAAGATGTGGGAGTCAAAAAGTTTTTTGATCAGCGTTCTTCCCCCCCCAGATCTCTATAAGACATCTTATTCCAATCAAAAGAATTTGCGGTTGTGATTTTTACATCTCATGGAATAAAGTATCTGTATGTATGGTATTTGCCATATAAAGAACAGACAAAGAAAACACTTCTATAAACAATAACTAGCTAAGTGCAGATATCAGTTTAGAAAAATTTGTGGTATTTGGTCTCAGTGTCCACTAATGGGGCAATAACTAACCTGACTCTGACCTTTCTTTTATAAAATCAGTAGCTTAGCAGGCAGAGAATAAATATGTTATGGATTGCATTCCTAACTGGGTACTAACATAGCATAAGTATGACATTCCATTAGCAAGCATCATATCGGACGCAGTTGCGGATCACTCCCCCATCTTATCATTTTATAATACTGACCCTTCCAGTGTTCTTTACAGAGTGTTCCTTTTCATGTACACTTGGACATATCACCCCCCTTAATCACAGTTTCATAGCTTTTTACAATACTGTTGAACATTGATCTGCACCAGGTCAAGCTTCACTTCTTTCCTGAGAATCCATACTCCTTTTAAGTTTGTATAGATCAAGTAGCCTACCCCAGAATGGATCAGCCCATAATGTTCAGATAAAACAAAAGCATGGTGATAGTCAAAGAAATAATGCCTACTGGATAATAACATCTAAAATGCAGAAGTGGGATTTCAATAAAAGCAAAACCACCAGTAGATAACAGTGAGGTGCAAAGCAGCTGGTACTTCACAGATGAGGGATGAAGACATATGGAAATGGATTATACAGGAGAAGTACAACTTGGTGAAAGAACTAGGCTGTGTCAGTACTACGGCACAAACTATTTTGGTACTGAAGTTGAAATACCATATTAACTACGATGCTTCCACTGTAAGTCAAAGATGAAATTCTCAGCAATAGGAATTCCCAAACGCTATTCCTCAAAAATCATCTACCAAAAAATAAACTTTAACTGTTTTTAGCAGGGAGAGACCCCCACACACTCTTCGATGTGGGGGCAAGCTCCCCAAGCTCATGAGTACCAATTCCATGGTTGTACCAACTCAAGGAAGGAGCGAATTACCCCAAAAGGGCATCACCATGATTTTCTGTGGAGCTCGTTGGAAGCTTGGGGAGCTGACTTTATAGCAAACAAAGCTCAAAATCTGAACCTTAATCTACTAATAGGGTAATGCCAACTGCCAGAGGCAATATTTCCCTAAAAACAAAAGGAAATCAAAAATAACCACAAAAGCAGCAGGAGAACTAGTAAAAACAAAGTGCCACATGTAACGTAAGGAATGGATTCAAAACTTGAGTAAGTACAGAGGAGCAGAAAACTTTGTATACAGGTACACAGTCAAAAAATAAAAATAAAAAAACTCATGCTAGAAACAGTTAAGAACAATATGGATAGAAAATAATTTAAAAAGTTGGATAGTGGTTTAATAGTTTAGAAAGTAACAGTGCCCCTGCATCATCACAGTACATGATTAAAACTATTTTCAATTCACTGTACCTTAGAAGATCATAGGGAGCAACAAATTGTTTAGCCAAGGCATTTATGCAATGAGTCTGCATTGGAACACAATGACACAGACTTTTCCTTTTCGCATGCTTAGCAGTTTTCCCCTCTGTTGACCTACAATGGCAGTACCACGAATTAAAGCTTTCCTTAAACATCCCTGGGGACAGAGACAGTTACTTTTAATAACAGCCTTTTATTAGCATTTGTTACAAGCTCCAAAATAAATCTTTGTATAGCTTTTCTTGTTTTACTGAGAAATGCATATTGCTTGCTTTTGTAAAGACTTCATATATCTTTGTTACAGTTGCCCATCCCCCCACTTACTCAGATGCTTCATTATTGTCATATTTACCACCCTTCAACCTGTGCCATGTACAATGAAGAAGCACACAATGGTCAATATGATATTTTATGTCATATCAAATGGAAATTAAGTTAAATTTCGAGTAAAGGCAAAATGGTGTGTGCATGGTGTAGTCAGGTACAGGCAATTAACTGGAGAGTTCTTAAATCATTAAAAAACAGACAGAGCTCACAGGTAAAGGTTGGAATCTAAAATCCAACGCAGAGAGGAAGCAGTCCAACAATCCAACCACCACACAAAGGGATGCAAAAAATAAAGTTTAATGAGGTAAGCGCTTTCACTACAACTGTAGCTTCATCAGACTACTGATAAGAAGTGCCAAAACACTATTTAAACAATCAAACAGTGATATCAGAAAGCATTAACAAATCAGCATTTACATAAAATAACACAGCCTCTTAAACGTACATTACTATAAAATTCAATAGTAAAATTTAAAACCTTTCAACTCACAAAACATAAAAACATATAGATAAAAAGTATATAATCAATAAAATATTAAAACTAATGAGGCAGCTTCCTAGTCAGTAATAAGGGCTTCAAAGATCAAAGACACTTTGCCATTTAAACCAGTAAAAGTGTCAGCTTTAAACCGAATTATCCAATGTAACGCTGCACATTCTATCCTAAATTTAAAGTCCCCCTCTCTTGCATTAATAGTCATAACCTCTAAGAGTGTAAACTTAAACTTATGTCCTGAACATTTTTCGATAATGTTTCGCTAACGCACTGCGTTCATCCAATCTCCTAATATAGTTATCATGTTCGAGTATCATCTCCTTGAAACTACGATTTGTTTTACCAACATAGTAAGCTTGATAGAGACGGCACTCAGCATAATAGATCACATGTTCAGTTTTACACTCTGCATAAAAGTTTAAATCAATATGACATTTGGTGACAGGACAAGCAATATGACTGGTAGTCCATACATATGTACAAGCTGAACAGCCTCTACATGGAAAGATGCCTATGCATTCTGAAGTAACAACATTACTAAGTGTTTTACAATTCTTACAGCACAGCTGGTGCTTAAGAGATCTGTTATTCCTGAATGCAAACTTCAGTCTAGGACCTACTATCTGACTAATCTCTTCATTGGCTAGCAACACTGGGCAATATTTCTTAATAATATTACAGATGTGTGTTGTACCACTAGAATAAGTAAAAACTAATCATAGGTTATTCTGATGTTGTCTAACAGAACCAACATGTGATCTGACATCATGTGCACCAAAATAAGGTTTAGCAACAGTATCTCTATGTGACAACACAAACTCACTCATCCTCTTGTCGTCAGAAATAGGATAGCCTCCAGAAACTAGCCATTTTTCACCTGCAGCAACAGATTGTATAGCTAATAAATCATTACTATATGGACACATCTCTCTCAGCAACTGTCCCTTAACAATATTCCTAGGGACATGTCTTGGATGCATACACGATTTAGGCAATATATTATTCCTTTTACATTGTTTCCTAAATATCTTACTTTCAAAACCTTGTCCATCCTTATTAATAGTGACATCGAGGAAATCAACAGAAGAAAAAGAATAAGTACACATAAATTCCAAATAGGATGTTGTGCTTTGCAAATATTCTAAAAACTTATCAAAACTATCTGTAGCACCTTTGCATAGAATAAGTATATTGTCAACAAAACATCTGTAAAAAACTAAGGTGTCCAAATATACATTGTTATTGTGTACAAACTCAAACTCCCACTGGACAAGGATGGCATTGGCATAGGAGTTAGCACATGCTGTCCCCATTGCAACACCAACTTTTTGCAGGTAAAAATCATCCTGAAATATAAAAAAATTATTTTCAAATATCAACTCCAGTAAAGAGCAAATCAGCATCACCCTATTGTTGCTCATGCCACTCAACCTTGTAAGAAAGGATCTATATTAGAAGACCAAAGACAAGTTTTTTCGAATGCGTCTTGGTCGAACTGAAAAGGCTGAAAATGGAAAATATCGAAGTGGCTGTTAAGCAAATTCTTTCCATGGGAAAGTATTCGCTTGGCCGCTTTGACACTTTGCCATTTTTGGCATTGTAGTGCGGTCTCAGAGTTGGTATATTTAAGTAGGGGGGGATGTAATGTTTGAAATTGATTCTTTTTTATTTTTTGATGGAACAGCGATTTTTTTCCCTTGGAAAAAAATCGCTGTTCTGACACTTCAACATTGTAAGCTTTCACTTACATAGGGTCAATTAATCACCGTTCACTTTTTTAAGCATTGAGTGATTTAATAAAGACCCGTAAGAAACATCATAACATTCTCAACTCCACCATCAATGGAAATTACTGTAAATAACGAGTTGATGTCCAAGGTAACAAAAGGCAATTCAGATAAATCATTACGTTCATTTTGCCATGCATATAAATCATGTAAAAACACTTTGGTATCTCTAAGAACAGTAGGTATGTCATTAAGAAGAGGGCACAAAGATATTTCAACAAAAACTGACAGTGGTTCTGTAATTCAGCCCTGGCTGGAGACTATAGGTCACACATCTGACGTCAAGAGGTTGAGTGAGTTTGTGTTGTCACATAGAGATACTGTTGCTAAACCTTACTTTGGTGCACATGATGTCAAATCAGATGTTGGTTCTGTTAGACAACATCAGGATAACCTACGATTAGTTTTTACTTATTCTAGTGGTAGAACAGATATCTGTAATATTATTAAGAAATATTACCCAGTGTTGCTAGCCAATGAAGAGATTAGTCAGTTTGCATTCAGGAATAACAGATCTCTTAAGCACCAGCAGTGCTGTAAGAATTGTAAAGCACTTAGTAATGTTGTTACTTCAGAATGCATAGGTACCTTTCCATGTAGAGACTGTTCAGCTTGTACGTATGTATGGACTACCAGTCATATTGCTTGTTCTGTCACCAAACGTTGCACTGATTTAAATTTTTATGCAGTGTGTAAAACTGAACATGTGATCTGTAATGCTGAGTGCTGTCTCTGTCAACCTTACTATTTGGTAAAACAAATCATAGTTTTAAGGAGAGGATATTCAAACATGTTAATTATATTAGGAGATTGGATGAACGCAGTACATTAGCAAAACATGTTATCGAAAAATGTTCAGGACATAAGTTTAAGTTTACACTCAGAGGTTATGACTATTAATGCAAGAGGGGGGGACTTTAAATTTAGGACAGAATGTGCAGAGCTATGTTGGATAATTCAGTTTAAAGCTGACACTTTTCCTGGTTTAAATGGCAAAGTATCTTTAAAGCCCTTATTAAGGACTAGGAACCTGCCTCTTAGTTTTAATATTTTATTGATTATATATTTTTTATCTAAATGTTTTTATGTTTTGTGAGTTGAAGGATTTTAAGTTTTACTACTGAATTTTATAGTAATGTATGTTTAAGAGGGTGTGTTATTTTCTGTGAATGCTGATTTGTTAATGTTTTCTGACCTCACTGATTGTCTAAATAGGTTTTTGGCACTTTTTATCAGTGGTCTAATGAAGCTACAGTTGTAGTAAAAGCACTTACCTCATTAAACTTTATTTTTTGCATCCCTTCGTGTGTGGCTGGATTGTTGAACTTCTTAGTTCTTAAATCATGCTTTTGTTATATTTAGTGCTCAGAGAAAAAAATGCACAGAAGCTAAGAACAAGACAAGCTATGAAACAGACAGGCACAACACAAGAAAGCAAATTTAATGGAAGAGAGATTGAAGGCTAAAATAGTCTCCCTGACATAGAATAGTGAAGTGATAAAGATGTAAGGATATTCCAGTATTATAAAATAAAATGATGGCCAAAGCACAGAATTAGATTCTGGAATCTTAGTTTATAAGAATAACTCTGGATGATGGACTCAACCAGACCAATGCCATCCATCATACTGTGTACCAATATACATCTGATATAGTCCTACCAGCTTTGAACAGCTTGGCTGCACTAGCAGAACTGAATTCAATGTATATCAGTGCACAATGCTATAATACATGAGATACAATCCAAAACAAATGGAATGAATAACTCCGCAGTTCTACTTGTCATCAAGCTTCAGTTCATTTTGTGTATGCAAAGGCACTAAAGAGCTTATATGCCACTGCTTTTAAAGCCATCAAAAGCCATTTCCTAAACCTATTCATAAGGTAGCAAGCATATTGTTCCCCAAAGTAAGATCTCAGTAGTGAAATGAAAATGAAACTGCCAGCCTCTTTCAAAGTGCTTAAATATGCTCAAACATAAATAGCACAAACAGATATATAGCATGCATGAGACATAATCTTTTAACCATTTCTGCCCACATACATTCCACATGATGGTACTCTGCTATTTTTCTCTTTCATAAATACAAAATTAAACTTTGCCAAGTTTTTCTATCTATTGGTGGTCTTCTTTATACCATCACAACCCTTTGCTAAAGATCCCATGAGTTGCATTACACTAAATTAGTAATCCTGCATTTCTGATGGAATACTGTGGCCCTTTACAACATAATGACCCATATTTTGCATATGTTTCCATCTCAATTAATCTACACATTAGAACACATATTAGGGGACAGAACCCATGACCAATATGACAACACATATCTGAGTTCTGGATTGCTACTGCCCCTTTTTCTAACCTGCTACATAACTCATTCAGATTTTCATAGTTACAGCTGGCAAGATGGTGGCAGGGTAACATGTTAGTGTCTGCGCTGCTCTAGACTGCAAAAGTTTACTAATCAGTATGATGGAAAGCTAGACACAGGCAACATGGTCAGAAGTAAATGTTTAGCCAAACATTTCAGTTTCCTTTTTGATTAAGCATTAAAAAGTAATTACGGTCTCTAGTGTTAAAATTGTATTTATGACACAGGCTACTGTGTCAGAAGCAATATAGAATGACAATAACAAATTAATTCAATGTATTTATTCAGTTAATTAGTTAGTTAGTTAGTTATTTGTCCATTTGCATTTGTTCACCAGGAAAATCTTAAAGGACAGTAAGCACCTTTTACATTGGAAGACGTGCAAGAAAAGCTCCAAAGAAAATTGAACATTAAAGCATAAGACATACATAATAAAATACAATTTGAAAATAACCCATCAAAAGTGTAGAAACTGCAGTATCACATTAGACAGAAGAGTAAAATATTTGCATGCACAGGAAATGATGTAGTTGAAATCTAATGAGAGAAACAAATTTACAATAACGGTGCTGATGACAAGTAGGATTCCATGTAATATTACTTTCCCCAGGTATTGTTAAGAAATTAAAGGAGGATGAATATAGAAAGAAGAGGTAAAGAAGGAATAAAAAGTTGAGATTAAAGAAGGAAAAGTACAGCACAGGTTAGGATATTTTTCTACAGTTCCAAGTTCAGACCTCCTCTGATTGTTGTAGGTTATTTGTATAGTTAAAAATGTAATTCTTCTGTCTCTTATATCAGCAGCCAGTTAGATTTATATATTTTTTTCACTACCCAAATTCTTTCAAATATTTTAACAGAAGTTTGTAATCAGGTTATAATTCCATCATTTATCCAATGTCTTATTTTCTTTACTCTTTTTTTCCTTTATATAGCTAATTCAGTAATCATAGATTCTCACTTATCCATTTAATTTTGGACTTGATCTGTTGTGTATTCCATTGTGTCCTGTGTATGTATTTAATGTCTGCATTAATAATTTAACGTCTGGTATGGCTAATAAACCTTAACATCTCCATCAACAACTTTCTTTTGCTAGTTCCATAGTTACATCTCATTGCTTTGGTCATTCTCCTCTGCTCTAAATGAGCATTGTGAACATTTAGTTGTCTTTCACATCTGAATTTTATCCAAGATTTCAGTCTGTCTAGAAACACAGGCACTACCCATTAGCAGAAGTAGTATAATTGAATGGTGGGTTACATGATAGCTTACAGACCCCAAGCTAGTGTGAGTCATGTTGACAATAGTCCTCTTAGCAACCTTATCACCAATGCAGAAAGAAATCCATACCATTTCCAACTATATTTTTGCATTAGATGCAAATTGTTTCATCCTGACTTTAAAAAGTTGATATCTAATAAATAATTTTTGCTCATACCTTGCGATGAGTCCAAATATTTCTAACAAACTTTTCAAGTTTTTTCTCAATATGATCAATTGATAACACCAGCAGAATCAATAACGAGGTGTTGAAAAAACAATGGACAAGGGAATACAACAGTTTTAAGGAAATTAGCTCTCCTCACAAACACATGCATTCTCTCCTTCCCTCCCTCTCTCTCTCTCTCTCTCTCACAGACACAGAGAAACACACACACACACACACACACACACACACACACCAACACACCCACACACACACACACTCAAATGCATGCAAGCTAATACACTCCATTGCCAGGAGTCCCTGTTCTAAGAATTTATTAGTTTGTTATTCTGATTTGAGTCTCATTCCAGGTTGTGGAAAGTGAAATTCCTGATCACAGTAACCCTGGTTCAGAAAGCTTAGTCTTCAACATGAAAGTAGCATGAGTTAAAAATAATAAATATGTGTGCAGGATTCCTGTACCTTTGAGCACACGTAAACTGAAAACAAATAAGGTTACTCTTTTTCTGAAAGTATCTGTGGATGCCAGTCCCTTCAAAATGCATCCAGCTAAAAAGTATTGTGTGTTCCTTAGGTAGTACTCCTTGGAACTCCTGTTCCAAATATCTCCTGGGTTCACATCAATACAAGGGAGACAGTTCCATGTAGCTCCTGGTTCCATGCTGTATAATTTTGCAGTTGCTATTGCATCATAATAGAGTTTCTCATTTTAAAGTCTTAATTCCCAAAAATAATTCTTTGCTATGTCTGACATTAGAGAGATGTTTAATATCATGTTTCCACTAACCAATGCAGTATTGTTTTACTTTGTTTTACTTTGTGTCTGTCCCCGCAACAGATACTACTCAGAAGGCATGTGGTCTGTCTGTACTTAACCAACCCAAAACTTTATAAACAATGAAAACACTTCTAGACTTGCAACAAAATGTTTTAATAAGAAGTTAAGTATTTTATTTCATGGTAGACATAGACTTAACTCCCACCAGCATAGTGGGACTAACCAGATTAACAAAGGATAAATAAATAAATACATGCATACAGACATACATAAACTTCATCATAATTAATTGTGATGTTCCCTAATCAGATTTACATAAGCATCAGACTAAAGCATAATACCTTAAAAACAATCACACAAAAAATATAGTCAGATGGTCACAATGCTGTCAAAAAAAAAAAAAATTTGGTATGCCATAAATGCATTCCAAAATATTGTAAAAGTATAAAAACAGTTAAAATTAAAGCATAACAGCACATGACATCTTGGCTGTAATTATTTTAAATATTTAGTTAATGTTGCCATTTAAACAAGGTGACTTACCTGCAGCTAAGAATATCTGCAGCAAATTACTGAACTCTCACCTTTACAAACTGAAATGTAACTGATCAACCACAAAACATCAAAAAACTTGTTCATATTTAAACATTTAAACATTATGCTGGGCTTGAATGATGTGTATATTTTTTCTTGTTAGTGTAAATACGTTCATTTCAGACCAAAAGAGAATTCCTGTTTTTGCAGATTAATACCATCTATAGGTTATAGTGCAGTATTCTTAACCACAGTGTTATATAATAACAACTTAAATGAATATGTAATGTGTGGAGTTTGCAGACTACATTCTGACACTTGCTATAGTGAGATTCATTTGTAAGAAATTAGCTATAACAAGATTGTTATACCAGAATTTATACGGATGAATGTTATTATTCAGGCTCACACTGCCACAAAGATAACTTAACTGCATCAAAAAGATGTAGCTCAGATATACAGAAGGATGTAAAACCTGTTATGACACTCCTTGTTGCCATATGAGCAACAAAAGTGCTGCACAACAAAGTGCCTTACAGCTTTTAACAGCTTTGCACATGTAATACCTGCCATTTACTCCCATAATGCAACACACCAGTTAAAAGCTGTTTTTTCTCTCCCACACTCTCTCTGCCCCTAGGCCTAGTAGAACTCCATCTCTCTGCACTGGTGATGTGTGGATAGCTGTGAGATAAACTAAGGATGGTAACTTCACTGTTAAAATGCTTTGCTTCTAAACAAGTGAGCTGCTGTTGTACGTTGCATGTCTTGTGAATTAGTTACTTTGTTAATGCTTGATAACCTTTCTCTTTCTTAACTTGAAAGTTATTTATATGTGTTTCTGCTTTTACTGTTGCACTGCATGATACCTAGAATGGAATCAGGTTTTCTTTTTTCTTTCACTGCATTTTAAGTGAAAGATTAGCTGTGTAAAATCTTACCATAACCATAGATGTCCTTCTCTTCCATGTTGCAGTATTCTCACATGTGGGATCCTCTGCCTCAGGCGACCCGAATGCCCGGCTCATATACCAAAGCTTAAACCTGGCTGCTGTAAGGTGCATGGGATTTCACATGTAGGGACCATAAACCATGGGCCATAAATTTGATGTCTGCATGCACAGACTACAGAACTGAATGCCAAGTCAGACAAGAGTCTAAGGGTAGCCAAAGGATGTCATCCAGATAGTGAAAAAGTCCTTTAGGGGGAAGGAGGGAGGGAAGAAATACTGCAACATGGAAGAGAAGGACACCAATGGTTATAGTAAGATTTTACACAGTTCTCTATGTCCTTCTATTTTCATGTTGCAGTATTCTCACATGTAGGAGTACCACAGCTTATGCAGACAGTAGGGTGGAGGAAGAAGTAGTAGTCACCAGGAAGCCATGGAGGATGGCTTTTGCAAATCCTGCCCTAGCTCTGTAGATGGTATCCAATTTATAGTATTTAGTGAAAGTGTTTATGAAGACAATGTAGCTGCCTCTAGGATAGTATCAAGACCTTTAAGAAAGGCTGCTGAAGAAGCCACCACTCTGGTGGAGTGGGCTTTAACTATGTGTGGTAAGTCTTTGCCATGGAAGGAGTAACAGAAGGATATAGCTTTGCAGATCCAGGAGGATATGGTCTGTTTGGATGCAGCTTTCCCCAGGGCCCTGGGGTGAAAAAATACAAAGAGATGGCTGGACTTTCTGATATCCTTAGTCTTATCCTGATAAAACCTCAATTGCCTGGGAACATCTAGGGAATGCAGCACACTCTCTCACTGTCATTTAGTTGCAAAGGAAAGAAGGTAGGTAAATGGATAGATTGGTTAAGAGACAGTTCATTGACCACTTTGGGCATCAAGGAGAGGTTAGTATGATGAGAGACCCTGTCTTTATGAAAAATGGTGTAGGGTGGAGTAGCTATGACTGCTTGTAGCTCTGATACCCTTCTGACTGAAGTGAGGGCTACCAACAAGACAGTTTTCTAGGTACAGAACTTTAAAGTAGTGGAAGCTGCTGGTTTGAACAGGGCAAAAGTAAGATTTTCTAGAACAAAGTTCAAATGCCAAGGGGGTATATGTTTCTTTGGTGGTCTGATGTGCAGGGCCTCCTTAAGAAACAGCTTCACTTCCAATCTTGATAGCAGTGGTGGATTTAGAGGTAAGCAGGATGAAATGGCTGACAAATGGACTTTCACTGAAGAGTATGAAAGTTCAAATTTTAGGAGCTCACACACATAGACCAAAACTAGAGGTACATCTGCATGGAAGGGATCTAGTTGCCTTTGAAGACATCAGGAGGAGAACCTTTTCCATTTTGGTAAATAGGATCTTCTAGTAGTAGGTTTCCTGGCCTCCTGTAGGACAGATTTCGCGTCCTCTGTGTAAAGGTGTCTGAAAGGGATCAGAAATGTATCACCCACAGGGTAAGGTTGATGGGTTTCAGATGAAGGTGGATGAGAGCTTCCTTCTGTTGTGTGAGAAGGTCCACCTTGTGAAGCAACTTGTGGTGACTGCCCTTGGCAAGAGATAAAAGAAGGGGGAACCAATGCTGTCTTGGCCAATAGGGGGTCACCAGCAAGATTTTTGGTTTGTACCTTTTGTATAAGAGGGAAAGGGGAGAAAGTATTCAGGAACATCCCCTTCTAAGAGAAGGCATCCACTCCCTATGCTTGTGGTGAAGGGAGCCTTGAGTAGATTAGCTGTAGCTGTCTGTTCTAAGGGAAGGTAAGCAGATCTATCTGAGGAGTGCCCCATTGGTGGACAGTGTCTAAGAAAACATCTCTGTGTAACATCCATTTGTGGTTTTGAGGCAGTGATCTGCTGAGGGCATCTGCCTGATCATTGTCTTATGATGGGATATATACCACCTGTAATGTTACATTGGATTGAGTGACCAACTCCCATGCTTGTATGGCCAGCCTGCACAGTAAATAGGATCTGGTCCCCCCTACTTGTTGATGTACCACATCAATGTGGTGTTGTCTGTGAAGCCTTGGAGGAGGCCTGAGTGTAGGAGAGGGAGAAAGGTCTTCAGAGATTGAAGAAGAGCAGTCATTTCCATCACATTGATGTGTTTTTTCTGGAGGGAGAGCTCCCATTGAGCTCGTACCTTGAAGCCGCTCATAGTGGCCCTCCACCCCAGATCCGAGGCATCTGTGTACTATGTGTTGAATTGCCTTGATGGGCTGTAGAGGGAGTCCTGGATTCTGTAGGATTTGCTGAATCCACCACCTTAACTCTTTGTTTCAAAAATGGTAGGAAGGGTATCTGAAAGTCCAATGTGTGGTTGCGTTGGGACCAGACATTCTTCAAGTACTAGGAACTTCCTCATGTGTAGTCTGGCAAGGGGAACCATGGGAAGAGTGGCTGCCATTAAACCCAGAAGGAGAAGAAATTCCATGGCAGAGATTTAGTTGACTAGGAGTAAATTTTGGAAATGGGTGGTTATAGAAGTGACCTTTTATGGTGGGAGGAAGGCCTTCGTCATATCTGTCCTTATTCTGCAACCCAAGAAGATTTGGTCTTAGGATGGAGTGAGGGAGGACTTGAGTAGGCTAAGTGTGAAACCCAGACTTCCTAGGAGATAAATAGTGAATTGCAGGTGTCTCTGAAGAGTACTTGCTTCTTCTGCTTGGATAAGAAGGTAGTCCAAGTATGGGAAGATCGTTATGCCTTTTGTTCTGCAGAAGGCTACTGCTGGGGCTACACTCTTTGTAAATACCTTGGTGCTGTAGACAAGCCAAAGTGCAAGGCAGTAAATTGATAGTGGGAGGATGGCACTGTAAAACGGAGGAATCTCCTGAAGTCTGGGTGGATAGGGATATGAAGCCATGCCTTTTTCAGGTCCAAAGTGGCCATAAAGGCCCTGGGTGTCAAAGGTGGAAGAAGTGTTTGCAGGGACAGAATGCATTAGAAAGGGACATGCAGGAAGGGGGTTTGCAGGGACAGGTCCAGGATTGGCCTCCATGGGCCATCCTTTTTTAGAACCAGGAAGAGTCTGGAGTAAAAACCTTGAACCTCTTGTCCTGGTGGGACCCTCTCTATGGTTTCTTGTAATAGCAAATCCTGAATGACCAGGGGTATCAGGTGGCATTGGTTTTTTGGAGGGTGAGGTATGCCTTTTGGAGAAGGCTTCTCCTGCCAGGTCATGAAGTTCTCTTTTTCCACTACTGATAGAATCCAGCAGTCTGAGGTGATTTGTTGCCACTGGAGAAGACAGTGAGAGAGGTGGGCAGAAAGGGGGAGATGGTGAGGGGTATTTTGGCAGTCAAGCATTGTTAGGTCTGTCTGGAAAGGGCTGCCTGAGAGTTGTGTGAGAGGAGCTAGTCCTAGCGGATGAAGGTTTTCTGGCCCCTTTCCTTGGCTTTGAATAAGAGGAGGGTGCCAGTGCCCTTCTAATAAAGCTTAGCTTTGCTTGGTAGTTCCTATGAAATTTAGGAACTGGGGATACAAGTAGATGCTTCAGATCCTGTAGTTCTTTGCTTTTTTCCTGCAGATTTTTGAAAGGTTCTGCAGATTGCTTACCAAAAAAGAATTTGTTGTCCAGGGGACATCCAAGATCTTGTTTTTGAAGTCATCTGACAGAGGCTGAAGTCTGAGCCAGGAATACCTACTGTATGTAAGACAGATGCAGATGCAGCTGACCTGGCTGAGGTTTCAGAAGCATCATAGCTGCATTTTATTGCATTCCTGGCTACTTGGAAAGTTTTGAGGCAACTTGAGGCTGGGTTGGGGAGTCAGGTATAGAGGAGAGTAGACTAGAAGCCTGGCAAACTAGATCTAGAGCATACTTTAACATATGAGTCTGATAATTGATGTCCCTAAAGGCCAGGGTTCAGGAAGTGTAAATCTTCTTTCCTAGCCTGTCCATCACTTTATTGTCCTTATCTGACGGCAGCAGAGAAGAGGATAGGACCTTATTCCTGCCTAGATTTTTTTTGTCAGCTGCCACAGCAATCACAGCAGGGTTTGCCATAGGAGGTTTGATAAGATATTTATAATCATCAGGAACCTTGTAGAACCTGTCTGGCCTTTTAGGAGCCAGTGGCTTGGATCCTGGGGTTTTGGAAGCAGAGGCAAATGTGTCCAAATATGGAGGAATCACAGGAGGAATAGCAAAGGGAGAGGGGGACTCCAGCTGCAGAAGCTCAAAGTATTTCCTCTGCACCTCAGTCATTTGGGTAGAGTCCCACTTGAAATATTCTCATTTTGGAGATAGTTTCCCCAAAGGTTATGTCTTCTGGTGGGGAGCCCCCTTCCAAGGAATCCTCATCTGGTGAGTAATCCTTGGTCTTCTTGTTATGCGGTTCCACCAGGTTAGCCGATTCAGAATCCATACTAAGGGCAAGGCACTTCAGGCATTGGCTTTCTACAAACAGTTTGAGGGCAGCCAGAACGACTGGCAGATTTTACATGCTGTATAGTCGTGGGAAAGCCCTAAGTAAAACAAGCAGAGGTCATGTGTATCTTTGTGTGGAATTTGCCAACCACACTTACATTTTCCCTTTTTAGATGACATGGATGGAATCCGTTAACAACAGATAAACAGCAACCTAAGCTTAGCCAAAAAGTAAACAAAGATTCCCCAATGGGGTACTTATCTTTAATGTAGTCAGCAGCATGGAGCAGAATGAGCAAGCTGATGTTCAACTGCGGCAGAGAAATTCTGAGGTCTGTGCATGCAGACATCACATTTATGGCCATGGTTTATGGTCGCTACATGTGACATCCCATGCAGCTTACAGCAGCCAGGCTTAAGCTTCGGTATATGAGTCAGATGTCCGGATCACCTGAGGCGGAAGATCCCACATGTGAGAATACTGCAACATGAAAATAGAAGGACATCTGTTATTTCTGCTCTGTTTATACACTAATCTTCACTAAATACAAGTGTTAAACAATAACTATATATCCCATGTGTTCTACCTGTTTCCATTCCAAATGGTTTAAAACTGTTATAATGTCTCAAGTATATAGTGTTAGTTCTTGCAAATTTATGTTGCTTTTATCTTAGCCAGTGCATAACCTGTAACTTATGTAGTATTTTTTTATCTTTGCCTGCGCATCATTACAATTAACCTTACTGCCAAGGCATATTTTTGGATTTAACTTATACTCAGCTATATACCTGTTGCACAGTCTCTCCTGTTGTATGTGCAGCCCCCCTTATATGCTTGCTGTATTCCTGCACTGTATTGGAAGCAACAATGTAACAGTCGACATATATTTAGCAAGTGCACCTTCCTGGGGATATCATGATGTAATCTTTGTATAAGCAATGTATATAGTTAATATTGATGCCACAGATGTCCATTCACTTAATCAATGCAGCACCCAGGTAACTACATAAATGCAGGCTGCCAGATTCTGAGGTTAAGCTCCTAAAAATATATAACAGTGACCTTTTAATTGTGCAGTGCATTTTTCCCTTTGTTTGTTACTTGAGTTTTTCCTTTGATCTCAACCTGTCTTTGTTCTCCACTGAAGTTAATGTATTTTGCTGGATGTTAATGCACCTGTATATATTATATTATAGAAAAGAATTAACCACTCTTTATGGGGTTAGTGCTGTTTAAATTGTAAGATATATGCTGTGCTATACCTACTCAGAATTCAGCTGTTTGGAGAATTTACTGCAGCACCTGTTTTCTTTCCCTAACTTCTTATTCCTTCCTCCACAGTTGCTAACTCTGTTTTCCCTTTCCCCCTATTATAACCTCTGTAATATCCCACTGCTCCCACCCCCTTTTCCTCTGCACTTCACAGCACACTAACATACCCTACTTTTTCCTCATACAGCCTAACCCATTTCTCTACTCCTACCTTTTTCTCAGGTTTAAGATCCCTACATTTTTGTTACCACCAATAGCCCTCAACACGAAGCTACAAGGAAATACTCCATTCCAGATGATGACTGCAGCAAACAACTACACCCTTCATGCTATTATTGTATGTAAAGTGTTTATTGTCACCTTAAGTATTTTAAATCATACCTCTGCATAGCTGTTCTGTACATCACCTTTCTCCTATTACCCCCCACACTCCCCCTGCTTTGTTCAAGCTACCAGTTGTAGCCTTCCTTTTTTCCTAGCTTCATAAGTATACTCTGTTCTTTCTTACCTTTGCCTTCAGCATATTTATCTCCCACTGTAATTTTTAACCTTGTTCTCCTCACATAGTACTTTGTAGTCATCCTGAGCTTCCCCCCTTACTCAAACTTCTCATACTTAGTACAGCTCTTTAAGATACTTTCCAAGACAGTTTCCCCCAGAGATACCAAATACTGCCATTAACATATATTTTTCCCTCTAAATATAGGTGAAAATCTTTAACTTCTGTGCAATCTACTTATTGATTGTTCTGCTCACTCTTGCCCATTCCAGAATCTTAGCTCGTGCTCACTCCCCTTCCCTATCCTACCCCCATTCCACCCATCCCCACTTACCTTAAATATATACTTCCCAACCACTCCCCCATCTACACTCTGACCAATAGTGTTTTATCACTTCCTCTTTATCTCCTCATATCTATTAGCTCTAACTCCACTTACCACTATGGGCCCACTCACTTCTTACTCTTCCTATCTCATACCTTACTGCTGCTAGCCTTACTAATCCATCTCTCCACTTTTAATTCCAAAATTAATATTTATCAAACCCACATCTGCAACTTCATTCCATACAATCACTCAGATAGCTACTCTGAAATACATCTCAGCCTTTATAGTATAACTCAACTGCTCTGCTCCAAAATGCTTTTCTTTCACCCCAGCCACACTCCCCTCTATCCTAATCTTAGTTTCTCCCACCAGCAGTACTTCACCAGGTCCAAACATTACACTATTACAGATCTGCTTTCATCACTTTTCTTGACATTACTCCAATGTGGTGATATCCATCCCAATCCTGGTCCTATTGCTCAAACTCCTCCTCCTACTACAACTAACCCCACAAATAGCTTAAAAACACCATATATAACCACCATGAATTTTCAAAGTATCCACAACAAAACCTCAGATCTACATGCCTAGCTCACTCACAATAAAATTGATATTTTAGCTGCCATTGAGACCTGGTTAAAACCTAAGTGACTCTGAATTCCTCCCTCCCAATTATAATGTTATTAGGACAGACAGATATACCAAAAAAGGAGGGGGCATTGCAATCCTATTCCCTAATACCTCAACGTGCATCCATACAAAGGAAATATCCCAAATTATCCAACGCTGAAATCGTAGTCTTCTATCTCAAAATAAACAACTGTAAAACTCTTTCTGTTATAGTAGTATACATCCTCCCTGGCAAAAATATTACAGTTTTAGAAGAAATACTATCTTGGGCCTGTCACACCATTAAAAATGAAACAATAATACTAGGTGATGTGAACAACAACTGTTCAAACATTTGCTCAAAGGCACCATCCAGTAATATCAACCTATTTCATTACACCCAACTTATCTCCTCCCCAACTAGGTACAATAATAGAACAAATGAAAGAGCCATCCTAGACTGGATCCTTGTCTCAGATCCTACTAAAATTTCATCATCCTGTACCATCTATAACCTCATAAATGATCACCTCCCAGCTTTTGTGATCCAAAATACCCCCTCTACAGCAATAACACATAACTTCAAAGTTGTTAGGAACCTATCAAACTTCAACAGTCACAGTTCCAGCCACATCCTTAAAAGCATTAACTGGAGCAACCTAAAAACTCTCCCCCTAGATGATGCCTTTCACCATTTCAACACTACCTTTCTGAAATCACTAGACTGCCTGGCACCCCTTAAAACTAAAAGGGTTTCAGCTAATCTTGCTCCATGGTTGACTAAACCCACCAAAGCATTAATGACAACTAAGGATAAAACTTGAAAGCTCTGGCACAAACATAAGAACTACTCAGATGTGCTAAAGTTTAAGCAATTACGTAACCATGTTGAAAAACTTTTATCTAAAGACAAGAAAGACTACTACTTAAAGCTTCAGAAAAAGTATAATCCAAACAGTTTTGGTCCTCAGTTAGCTTCCTCCTATACACTGGCACAAAAAGTAATCCCTCAAAAAACCAAAACGGACCAGCATGTATAGGATGTAAAGTAATAGTTTATTGCTTCAATAAATCCATGTATCAGCAATAGTAAAAACCATGCTGAATAAGCAAACTGGTTTCGGCTAGTGTTAGCCTTTCTCAATGCCAAATATCCATGAAAATAAAACACCACCATTTTGAAACATACTTATAGTCCCGCTCTTAAAGAGATATTGCCCAATTGTAAAAATATTAAATGTACTCACCAAATACAGATATCCACATAATGTGCACCACATGTTCAAAAATCAATTATATATTTAAACAAAAATAAATGTAGATATATCCCATCCAGAAAATCTGGCAGATATAAAACATATACTCCAAACATATAATGTTATATAACAAATATAACAAATATGACACCAAGCAAATAACCTGCCATTATAAATATATAGCAATACATATAAGGCTGGAATATAATGTTTAATATTAATAAGACCACCCATAATAAATATATTGAAAATGCATATAGCATGGTTATTTGCATACATAAAAATGGAAATGAACATGTGTTTGGAACCTAATAAATTGGTTCCAATGTATTCAATCCTGGTCTGAAAAGACCCCTAACCTGATAATCCATTTGTTCTCCATGTCATTGAGTTTCTTGTGCCATCCTGCTTTGAATTTTCGATGTAAAGTAATTCTATCTATAATGATGAATGTAAAATGAGCAGAAGGGTGTTCAAGGGTATGTTTATACAGAGCGTTGGTCATACGTTTATTTCTAATCGCACTTATATGTTCACAAACCCTAAATTTAACAGGCCTAGAGGTCTGTCCCACATAAAATGCGGAGCAATTACAAGTGGCCAAATATATAGCCCAGTCTGAACTACAATTAGCAAACATCCTAATCTCAAAAACCTGAGATGTGTTTCTGCTAGAAAACTCACAAGTTTTAGGCATGTGTTTACAAAATGAACAATGGCCACATGGAAAACTCCCCTTAAGTGTTTTTCCCTCCAAAGTGGTCTGTAATGAGTTATGTGAACTGTATCTCTTGTAATGAGTTAGAAAAGAATTTAAATTTCTTCCCCTGCGGTAAGAAAAGGAACATTGTTGAGGTAATATACGGTTCAGGATTTCATGGGAGCGTAGAATGTCCCAATGTTGATTAATTATATCAACAAATCGATTAGTATTAGCCCCATATGTAGTGACTAACCTCAAAGTGGAATTGTTCCGTGATCCAGACATGAACTGTTGTTTAGATTTGTATTGTAATAAATCAGAACGTGATAAATTGTTAACTGTTTTCAAAGATTTGAAAATGGTATATTTTTGATATCCACGATCAACAAATCTATTGACAAGGTCATCACAAAAATTAGAGCCATCCTCTGGAGAAGAACATATTCTTTTCATCCTCATAAACTGAGATTTGGGGATGTTGTGGATGATGTGGCGTGGATGACAACTATCCGCATGTAGCAGAGTGTTGTACTGAGGAAATTTCCTGTAAACCGACGTGGCTAAGGTATGATCCTCAAGTCTGGTAACCAAAACATCCAAAAACACAATGCTACCATGTTCTATATTAGCTGAAAATCGAATTCCAAAACTGTTGTCATTTAGATAGTCCACAAAATTAGAAAGTTGTTCCTTATTTCCACGCCACACCATCCAACGATCATCCAAATATCTTCTCCAAATATCTAGATGTGGCAAAAAGAAGTTGTGATGTGTATCATATATATATGTCGCCTCAAAATAACCCATGAACAGATCGGCATATATGGGGGCGAATGACGCCCATTGCTGTGCCATTAATTTGCCAATAAACTTGGCCGTTGTAATGAAAAATATTTTTACATAATACAAATTCGGTCAGTTTAGTCAGAAAATTGTTAAATTCTGTAGAATATAATTTAGACTTGTAAAGCCAGTATGAAACAGCTAAAATGCCTAATTCATGTGGTATGCTTGTGTATAATGAGGCTACATCAAGGGTACACAACCACCACGAGGATTCTAGTTGTGAGTCTTGAACTATATTAAGAAACTCAGTTGTGTCCTGTATACGCGATCGAATCTGTTTCAATAATGGTTTTAAATATACAGTAAGGAAGGTCGATAGAGGTTCAGTTAAAGAACCACGCCCAGAAACAATGGGTCTGCCTGGGGGGTTTTTTGCATCCTTGTGAATTTTAGGTAACAGATACAGGTATTGGGGAAAAGGTTCCTCCACCTGTAACTCCTTAGCTACCTTTTCCGTAATCACCCCCTGAGTAGTAGACACTTCCAAAAACCTATCTATTTCAGCCTTGAAACGTAGAGTAGGATCCACCTTTAGCTGTTTGTAATAACTAGAGTCAGATAGTTGTCGAAGAGCTTCATTAGTATAAGCTTGATAATCCATTACCACTATGGCACCTCCTTTGTCAGCCATTGTAATGACTAGCTGATGATTGTTTTTGAGATCTAATAAGGCCTGTCTTTCCATGGGGCATAAATTATTAAATTGTGGTTGATATACATTAGCATAGTGTAACTCCTTCATGATACATTCCCTGAAAATAGAAACATGTTTGTTCATTGGAGCAACAAAAGTGGATTTTCTGAATCTAAATTCAGTAGATCTTTGAGAGTCATTCTTGTCTGAAAAAAATATTTTCAGATTGAGTAATCTGCAAAAATTGTTAACATCATTTAATAAATCATGTTCGGGAACCACAGAACTTGGAACAAAGTTCAATCCTTTATTTAAAAGTGTAATCTGAGCAGGGGAAAGAACAGTAGAAGAAATATTATGAACATTATTAATTATTGTATCATTTGTTTCAACAGATTCTGTAGAGTTGGGGTATTTGAACCTAGATCTGTGTTTTCTGCCCCCCCTCCTCCTACCCTTTGATCTAAAGGGGGCATCTGTCTTCTTTTCGCCACTGGGGACGCCTGGCGTGAGGACACTTCTCCATCAGTGGTGGAAGAAGTTTCTTCCTCAGAAGTACAATCTGAAGAGATATGTTGATGTCTAAGAATTGACCTAGGTCTTTTCTTGTTATTGTTACCCCTCTGAGTGGTTTTCGGTTCACTGAATCTAACTGTTTTCTGACTAATAAAAGGCTTCCCTTTTTCATAGTCCATAAGATCACGCTGAAATTTGTTGATCTTTCTTTTCATCAGTTGTTTTTCAAGAATAGACAAATCTTTAGCCAAATTGGAGACATGCTGAGAATAATACTGCTGCTTATTAAATTGTTCAGCCTCCAAGCACAAACATTGAATATCTGACAGATTAGTAGTGATTATTCTGTCATAATATTTTAACAAACAACCTACAAAAAGCATGGATGCTGAATGTTGTGCTTCAACCCAATCTTTGGATAATTCCTCATCAATATGTGCCACCAAAGGTTGTAGCCATACCCTCAACCCCCTTGGTGTTATGTTCTTAGCTTGATAAGCCTTAAACAGCTTCATATGCCAAACATTCGTTCGTAAAATTCTCATCTGTCTCCCTAGTTTGGTAAATGTATAACTACATTTTTGTTCATCATTGGTTATAGAATCAGTCATATTTAAACTGGCATTAGTAGTCAGGCCAAACACCTCCAAATTATCCTTATCAGCTGCTAGTCCATGTAAGATATCATTTAAATCCATATTGGAATAATTCAAAAAAACCAATAGGATACAAAAAACAATATTGTGAAATTTCTGAAACAGTCACAAACAGAAAAAAGGAAATCTATCTATTATTGAAAGAAATGTTCTATAGACATTTCTAGAATGTTGTAGTCAAAACCAAAACACTACCTATCCATAATAATAAGAACCCATATTGTTACATATGCCAAAAGGTAAATTGGTGTCTCAGGCTAAAGTATATTGATTGCAATGACATTCGTCTCAACCAGTATCACAATACTAATAAATGAGGCGCAACCTCAAAGGGAACCAATTCCCTGATAGAAAATATAACTGGTTTGACACGTTCAAAGAAGCAAAAATAATAGTTATAAACCAGAATGACATTCGTCTCATCTGGTACTGATATAGCCTGTGTTAGACAAGATTGAAATAAGCCAGATGAATAATTTTAATTTTAAACCAGATCGACCTTCAGCGGTGGCCATTTTGACTTTTTTGGTTATTCATTTATGGACAAATTTATATTAATACATTGTGTTTGTTGTGAATACATGCATGTTACATTTTTGCAGAAAGGTTTTTTCATATTCAGGGTCTGTTCTTCATAGTTGCATCAGGTCTTAAATATATGTTAGGAGGGTGTTATACTCATGTTATAAGTTTCATTTATGATCTGTCGCATGGGTTTAAACAGCGGTTTGCAAGGATGGTTTGCGGTTGGGGGAAATGATCATTACGATCGGTTTGCTGTTTTGCAACAGTGGTTAGGGCCGGTCAGTGAAACTTTCAGGATCACGGATTATTCAAACTATAATTTGATTTAGAGCTCGCATGCCCTTGATATTATTTATTCACTAGACAGGGGTTATTACATAGTGAATTATATATACCCAGTTTCCTTTGGGTTTCATTAGATACAGGTTGTAGGAAGCACACTGTTCAATACTGTTTTTTAGATATTAACTGGCATTATTGGTTGGGATACAGTCATTCCTTATTAATAAGAGTATTTTTTTCATTGGATCTTAATTTTTCTGGAACATCCTCAGCAGGAAAATATTTGGGCAAAAAATTTATTATTGTATTGGTTTGGTTATGTGTGGTCCAAATATGTTCAACACTGCATTTATAACATTTTGAGATCTGAATAAGGAGACCTAAATAATTTTATTGTTGGGTAACATTGGCTATTATAATACCAGATGAGATGAAGGTCGATCTGGTTTAAAATCATTTATTGCTCATTTGAATTTTGTTTAACATAGACCATATCAGTACCAGATGAGACGAATGTCATTCTGGTTTATAATTATTATTCTTGCTTCTTTGAAGTTGTTAAAGTCACTTCAATACCAGAGGAGATGAAGGTCGATCTGGTTTAAAATTAAAATTATTCATCTGGCTTATTTCAATCTTGTCTAACACAGGCTATATCAGTACCAGATGAGACGAATGTCATTCTGGTTTATAACTATTATTTTTGCTTCTTTGAACGTGTCAAACCAGTTATATTTTCTATCAGGGAATTGGTTCCCTTTGAGGTTGCGCCTCATTTATTAGTATTGTGATACTGGTTGAGACGAATGTCATTGCAATCAATATACTTTAGCCTGAGACACCAATTTACCTTTTGTCATATGTAACAATATGGGTTCTTATTATTATGGATAGGTAGTGTTTTGGTTTTGACTACAACATTCTAGAAATGTCTATAGAACATTTCTTTCAATAATAGATAGATTTCCTTTTTTCTGTTTGTGACTGTTTCAGAAATTTCACAATATTGTTTTTTGTATCCTATTGGTTTTTTTGAATTATTCCAATATGGATTTAAATGATATCTTACATGGACTAGCAGCTGATAAGGATAATTTGGAGGTGTTTGGCCTGACTACTAATGCCAGTTTAAATATGACTGATTCTATAACCAATGATGAACAAAAATGTAGTTATACATTTACCAAACTAGGGAGACAGATGAGAATTTTACGAACGAATGTTTGGCATATGAAGCTGTTTAAGGCTTATCAAGCTAAGAACATAACACCAAGGGGGTTGAGGGTACGGCTACAACCTTTGGTGGCACATATTGATGAGGAATTATCCAAAGATTGGGTTGAAGCACAACATTCAGCATCCATGCTTTTTGTAGGTTGTTTGTTAAAATATTATGACAGAATAATCACTACTAATCTGTCAGATATTCAATGTTTGTGCTTGGAGGCTGAACAATTTAATAAGCAGCAGTATTATTCTCAGCATGTCTCCAATTTGGCTAAAGATTTGTCTATTCTTGAAAAACAACTGATGAAAAGAAAGATCAACAAATTTCAGCGTGATCTTATGGACTATGAAAAAGGGAAGCCTTTTATTAGTCAGAAAACAGTTAGATTCAGTGAACCGAAAACCACTCAGAGGGGTAACAATAACAAGAAAAGACCTAGGTCAATTCTTAGACATCAACATATCTCTTCAGATTGTACTTCTGAGGAAGAAACTTCTTCCACCACTGATGGAGAAGTGTCCTCACGCCAGGCGTCCCCAGTGGCGAAAAGAAGACAGATGCCCCCTTTAGATCAAAGGGTAGGAGGAGGGGGGGCAGAAAACACAGATCTAGGTTCAAATACCCCAACTCTACAGAATCTGTTGAAACAAATGATACAATAATTAATAATGTTCATAATATTTCTTCTACTGTTCTTTCCCCTGCTCAGATTACACTTTTAAATAAAGGATTGAACTTTGTTCCAAGTTCTGTGGTTCCCGAACATGATTTATTAAATGATGTTAACAATTTTTGCAGATTACTCAATCTGAAAATATTTTTTTCAGACAAGAATGACTCTCAAAGATCTACTGAATTTAGATTCAGAAAATCCACTTTTGTTGCTCCAGTGAACAAACATGTTTCTATTTTCAGGGAATGTATCATGAAGGAGTTACACTATGCTAATGTATATCAACCACAATTTAATAATTTATGCCCCATGGAAAGACAGGCCTTATTAGATCTCAAAAACAATCATCAGCTAGTCATTACAATGGCTGACAAAGGAGGTGCCATAGTGGTAATGGATTATCAAGCTTATACTAATGAAGCTCTTCGACAACTATCTGACTCTAGTTATTACAAACAGCTAAAGGTGGATCCCACTCTACGTTTCAAGGCTGAAATAGATAGGTTTTTGGAAGTGTCTACTACTCAGGGGGTGATTACGGAAAAGGTAGCTAAGGAGTTACAGGTGGAGGAACCTTTTCCCCAATACCTGTATCTGTTACCTAAAATTCACAAGGATGCAAAAAACCCCCCAGGCAGACCCATTGTTTCTGGGCGTGGTTCTTTAACTGAACCTCTATCGACCTTCCTTACTGTATATTTAAAACCATTATTGAAACAGATTCGATCACAGCATTATACAGGACACAACTGAGTTTCTTAATATAGTTCAAGACTCACAACTAGAATCCTCGTGGTGGTTGTGTACCCTTGATGTAGCCTCATTATACACAAGCATACCACATGAATTAGGCATTTTAGCTGTTTCATACTGGCTTTACAAGTCTAAATTATATTCTACAGAATTTAACAATTTTCTGACTAAACTGACCGAATTTGTATTATGTAAAAATATTTTTCATTACAACGCCAAGTTTATTGGCAAATTAATGGCACAGGAATAGAGGCGTCATTCGCGCACATATACGACGATCTGTTCATGGGTTATTTTGAGGCGACATATATATATGATACACATCACAACTTCTTTTGCCACATCTAGATATTTGGAGAAGATATTTGGATGATTGTTGGATGGTGTGGCGTGGAAATAAGGAACAACTTTCTAATTTTGTGGACTATCTAAATGACAACAGTTTTGGAATTCGATTTTCAGCTAATATAGAACATGGTAGCATTGTGTTTTTGGATGTTTTGGTTACCAGACTTGAGGATCATACCTTAGCCACGTCGGTTTACAGGAAATTTCCTCAGTACAACACTCTGCTACATGCGGATAGTTGTCATCCACGCCACATCATCCACAACATCCCCAAATCTCAGTTTATGAGGATGAAAAGAATATGTTCTTCTCCAGAGGATGGCTCTAATTTTGTGATGACCTTGTCAATAGATTTGTTGATCGTGGATATCAAAATATACCATTTTCAAATCTTTGAAAACAGTTAACAATTTATCACGTTCTGATTTATTACAATACAAATCTAAACAACAGTTCATGTCTGGATCACGGAACAATTCCACTTTGAGGTTAGTCACTACATATGGGGCTAATACTAATCGATTTGTTGATATAATTAATCAACATTGGGACATTCTACGCTCCCATGAAATCCTGAACCGTATATTACCTCAACAATGTTCCTTTTCTTACCGCAGGGGAAGAAATTTAAATTCTTTTCTAACTCATTACAAGAGATACAGTTCACATAACTCATTACAGACCACTTTGGAGGGAAAAACACTTAAGGGGAGTTTTCCATGTGGCCATTGTTCATTTTGTAAACACATGCCTAAAACTTGTGAGTTTTCTAGCAGAAACACATCTCAGGTTTTTGAGATTAGGATGTTTGCTAATTGTAGTTCAGACTGGGCTATATATTTGGCCACTTGTAATTGCTCCGCATTTTATGTGGGACAGACCTCTAGGCCTGTTAAATTTAGGGTTTGTGAACATATAAGTGCGATTAGAAATAAACGTATGACCAACGCTCTGTATAAACATACCCTTGAACACCCTTCTGCTCATTTTACATTCATCATTATAGATAGAATTACTTTACATCGAAAATTCAAAGCAGGATGGCACAAGAAACTCAATGACATGGAGAACAAATGGATTATCAGGTTAGGGGTCTTTTCAGACCAGGATTGAATACATTGGAACCAATTTATTAGGTTCCAAACACATGTTCATTTCCATTTTTTATGTATGCAAATAACCATGCTATATGCATTTTCAATATATTTATTATGGGTGGTCTTATTAATATTAAACATTATATTCCAGCCTTATATGTATTGCTATATATTTATAATGGCAGGTTATTTGCTTGGTGTCATATTTGTTATATTTGTTATATAACATTATATGTTTGGAGTATATGTTTTATATCTGCCAGATTTTCTGGATGGGATATATCTACATTTATTTTGTTTAAATATATAATTGATTTTTGAACATGTGGTGCACATTATGTGGATATCTGTATTTGGTGAGTACATTTAATATTTTTACAATTGGGCAATATCTCTTTAAGAGCGGGACTATAAGTATGTTTCAAAATGGTGGTGTTTTATTTTCATGGATATTTGGCATTGAGAAAGGCTAACACTAGCCGAAACCGGTTTGCTTATTCAGCATGGTTTTTACTATTGCTGATACATGGATTTATTGAAGCAATAAACTATTACTTTACATCCTATACATGCTGGTCCGTTTTGGTTTTTTGAGGTCTTGGTGCTTTTGGACCGTGCACGCTGGTCCCACGTGCGTGATACCTTTGGTTTGGTTGCAGTCACAAAAAGTAATCCCTGCCATCACCCAGACAAAACACCCAATCAAACAGCAACCATCTACAACTCCCCCTTCATTGACACCATAGCTAAAATTACAATCAACTTCTCACATCTTCTCCCTTCAACTAACATTCCAAATCACACTATTCTGTCTCAATACACTCCCCCTCACGTACTACTCTGTCTCAACACACTCCCCCTCACTCTCAGCTCTTTAGTACTAATCCGCAGAATCAAACTACTCCCCCCCCCACATCCAATCCCAACCCTCCAACTCCATACCCAAATTTAAGTTCCCTTCTGTCCCTACATCTATCACAAAAAATACTTCTAAAACTAAAACCATGCACTGTCACAGCAGATGGTCTATCCACGAAATACCTACAAAATACTGTAGCAGCTATTGCATACCTCATTAGCATACTCATTAACAGATCTATGCAAGAATCTTATGTTCCCAACCTATGGAAAAAAACATACATTCTTCCCCTCCATAAAGGGGGTACCTCTACTGATGCCTCCAACTTCTGCCCCATAGCTATTCTATCCCTCTCTCTAAAAATTTAGAAAAGCATGCACACTCATCTCCTGCAATTTCTGCTTAACAGTCAAATACATTCTCAAACTCAGCATGGTTTTAAACCAGGCCATAGTACTTCAACTGCACTAATATCCTTCCTGGTCCTAGTCAATAAAGCCTGTGACTCTGGAAAATTTCACTCTATTTCTGGCCCTATCTCTAGCCTTCAATGCCATTTCTCACTCTCTCCTCCTTTCCCAGTTTTCTAACATCGATCTATCTTCCCTATCTCTTCAATAGTTTAAAAGCTACCTATCTGGCAGACAGCACACTGCAAATGGGTATATGCCACTTCCCCTCATATCCTCAACCCCACAGATGCCCCCCAAGGCTCCATATTAGATCATTTACTGTTTAACATTTTTACCAACAACCTCCACCTGTCATTGCATCAAGGTCTCTTGTTCAGTATGCTGATAATTCAGCTATTAACTGCTCTGCTGACAACTCAATCTAGCTTCAACAGATCACTCAGTTAGGATTCTCATCCATAGTAACATAGCTATATAAAAATAATCTCTCTAAACCCCAACAAAACCAAGCTCATAATATTTACTCAAAAACTATGCTGATTATTAAATCTCATTTTGACATATTCTCCCTAAATCATACAAAAATTGAATTAGTTACCCACACTAAATTGCTTGATGTCATAATAAATGAAAACCTAAAATTTGCCCTACACCTTCAAAACAATATTAGTAAGATTAACAAAAAAATGACACTTCTTTATAGACATAAAAACTTCCTTTCCCTTCCAACAAGACAAATACTTGCACCTCCTACCTACTTCCTTCTCTTGTCTATGGAGCCCCAGTTCTAACCAACCTGCAATTCTCCCTGATGAATAAATTAGAAACATGCTACAACAAAATAGTTACATTTCAAATAACACTCACCATTTCACCCACCACTGTACTCCTCTAAAAATTCTAAACTGGTTCAAACTCCCCCACTATCTCACATAAAATAATTAAAAAAACTCTAGTCTGCCCTCCCTAAACTCCTTATTTTCCTATATAATTCCAACAGGCCCCTAAGATCAGAAAACCAAAATTTTCTCCAAGTTCAAAAACCTAAACTACCTGCTGGTCCACTACTATACTCCTGAGTAGTAGTCAAAATTTGGAACAGTCTTCCTCCTGCTATTCATACAATTCAATCCTCTGCTTCCTTCACATCAGCTCTGTATTCTCACCTCTACTCCAAATGGATGTGTAATCGTACCAGACCCCCTGCTCCGATAGCCTAGTTTACTGTTCCCCTTCTTCCTCTTCCCCATTTCCTATAACTCTTGCTCTTCTTTTTTATCAACCCCAAGCTGCTGCCTAACTACTCTTGTACTCTACCTTCTATCAACAACCTACTCCCTCTGCTATTATTTTCACACCTTGCCTGTTCTGCTCTTTCTACCGAATCCTTCCCTGCCCTCCTTCTGCCTCCTCCCTCTACCAGCACTCACATCTCTACTCATGCAACATGGCTATTTGTTTAGTCTTGGAATGCATTGTCATCTTAGAGTTCCTCATAACATGAGTGCTCAACCTATTCTACCACCTCTCTCAAACATTTTCTACATTGTATATTAATCTTATAACTTTATCTAGTGTCTACATTGTATAGAACTTTGTAACTTTATCTAGTGTGCCTCATATAACTAAAATGCATTTCTTTGATCCTGTACTATTACAGTTAAGCTTATGTAGTGTACTTTTCACTGTCATTCAGATCTACTTAGTTTTATTGTATTGTATTTATGTGCATTTTATATACATTATCTTTCTGGAGCTTTTCTCCCTGGGCTGTGACTGAAAATGAGTTATTTTAGGCCCAGTTGTCTTTCCAGGTAAACAAACATCAATAAATAAATAAAGCTGTTGGACGATGGGAGCTGAACTTTACATCTACCTGCTGCCTATGTGGCAGCTTTACAACCTGACAGTCTGTGATACCTTCTTCTGGTATTAATAATACATTGTGGCTCCTAAAACTCTCCTTCTGTAATACTGCTATCACTACTACTAATGATAAAAACAGTAATAATAATTATTAATATTAACTAAGTCGACTACTGCAGCAATTGGTTAATATGTTCTCACAACTGTTACAAGAAATTCATCTCTCAAATCTAGTTCTCAAACATATTAACTACCTGGTTATGGTTAGTGACCTGATCATAATCCTAATCCTATACAAGGAGGTCATTGTCCCACTGCACTCATCCCTCATTAGACCTATTATAGAATACAATGCCCCATTTGGTATGTACCTCTCAAGACATCTGCAACAACTGGAAAGGCCACAGAAATACCTCACTAAAAGAATCACAGGCCTAAAGCACATGCCCCATGCTGACTATCTAAAAAAAATCCAGCTATACTCTGTCGCATATCATCTACTCAGAGGCGATCTCTGCTTAACATACAAAGCCATGTCAAACCCAAAGTTGTTGGAAGTGCTACACTTAAGGAAATCCCAATCCCTCAGAGACACATGCCCCAGGGATCTAAACCTTGTCATCACAATAAACAAAACATGCTGGAGGGATAGGTTCCTGACACAGAGACTCCCCAGACTCTGGAATAGACTGCCCATACATGTCAAGCAGAGCACACTTTGGCCCTCTTCAAAAGGAACCTTGACGACTGGATGGGAGAAAGGAAATTCACCCCAGGGATCACGTCAGTCGCCCTGCTAGACAGGGGTCCAGGGAAGTAAATAGTGTGGGAAGAAATAGCCAGGGAATTGTTATGGCTAGGCTACTATAGGCCCTATAGCCTAGTACCAACCTATGAACCTATGAACATGAGCATGAAGATGTTGTCAGTTCATTTTAGAATGTAGATCAGGACTATGAAATGATATTTATAGATCATCAAAGCAGTGTGCTGGTAATCACAGCTGTGACATATACAAAGTATTGTCTAAAATCATCTACATATACAAAGTATCATCTAAAATTAAAAAAAAATAGCTTTCTCACTAAATTCATCTGCATATTGCATAAATGATTATTTCAGTATTTCCTAGAAAGATTAAATGATCTTACAATGACTCTAGCAAAGATGCATGCAGAAGGATGTGTCTGTGGCTGCTTTGCACATGAAAACATGGACATTTACAATTATACATAAATTATAATGGCTAATATTGTACATTACTGTTTTAAAAATGTAATTTCATTTTTAAAGGTTGGTGGTATGTTTCCTATACCACAAGTATTTGTTGATTCCACATGCAGACATTTAACAGCTGGTGATGTATATTCCGTCATTAGCTATATAAAAACAATAAAGTAAAAGATAATATTTGTGCAGTTACTAGCCCATTTTTTTATACTGCCCATTGGTATGTTCAAGTTTCCTTCACTGTATACTTAAGCATATCAGACAAAAGTTATTTCCTCATTAGTGATGAAATCTAAAACAGCTGATTTTTTGTTTATTACAGGTTTCAGCATACAGTTAATTTCTGTTTCCAGACAATTGGCCCAAAACATTAAGTGATCCTGAACAAACTGTGACTAGATACATACCACATGCCTTAATATATAAACCAGCTATGTTATTGTAATTTGCCATTGTGTGGTCCTGGCTGTGTCACCCACCCTTTCTGAAAAAAGTGACCATAGTTGTTCAGGAGGACACAATTCTAAGACAGCTCATTGGTTCATATGTGTAATATCTGACGGTATTCAACATTTTCAGCTATGAACACTTGCTTGTATAAACAATCCCATGTGCCTTTTCCAATAACGGTCTCATCTCAGAGCATGCCTTTCAGTACAGCATGGCTAGCAGCCATAAAACTCTTTGCAGCGACAATACACAGCACACAGCTGTTAACAATGCCTTTGTAAACATGACCTACTGCCATGTCAGAGTGTCAGATTTGTAGGCTGTGAACTACTGCTTCAACAGATGTTTAGAGTGCACATTGAGTAAATAATATGCTTCTCCTAGCAGGCTGCCCAATGTGATTTAGATGAGCCAAGCTTGAAGTTGTGGCAGTTGCTAGCAATTATTTTGAAGAAAATGGTTTATGTCCCTCTTCTATTTGGAATTATGCTTTTGCAGAGGTCAAATATAAACAGTGCCTGAAATGCTCCTTTTCTTCAATTAAATGTATTTTTTTTCTTTTTCTGAAAATTATTTTAATCGATACATGAATCTTTCTTTCTAACCCTTTCCTCTCCTGGCTCCTTCTCTTAGTGGTTACTTTTTCAAATATTTAGCAAAATGGCATGGTTTTTCCCACAATGAGAAAACAATTTTGTCTGTTACCATCAGAGCTAAATATTGTGACAATGCAAATCAACATCATGTGTATTCTGAAACGTGTTTTGCCTTCTCCTCAATGGCAGTAAGTGATACTTTGCCTAACCACACACCCACCTTCGCAAAGGCTTTCAATAAAAATCTACCCAAGCAGCAGAGACCTCCAAGGCAGAAACGCACTCAACCACCACAACACAACACTAATCATGAGACACATAACTCTCCTAAACATTGTGCCACTCAACCAAAGCCCCTAAGGCAAAACAGCATGCCCAACACACTAGTCATATGTGACTCGATAGTGAGGCACACTGATGTCCCACTCAATAGGTTGAATAAGGAGAAATGACAGACACCAAGATTCTGTAAGGACGGCAAGTGCAAAGGTCCAACCTGCCAAGCAGCAAACTCAAAGAACCAGACCAGAAGAGATGAAGAAGGAAAAAAAGAGTTAAAGTCAAAAACACAGCCTACAGACCAGTTTCAGCCCTAAGCCTTTATCAATGTACATACAGACTGTGAAAAATAACCCTTTTATAGGGTAACGTAATATATAATATATAGCTAACCAATCACCATAGGCAAATCATAAATATTCATTTAAGCTAAGTGAAAACAAACACCCTAATCTTACTATCCATTCTCTTTCCCATTTAAGATGTTGTTCCAACCAATTTTACAACTTCTATTCCCCCAAACTTTGCAAATAATAATAAAACAAAATTGAGCAGAGGGATGTTTTAAGGTATACTTATACCAAGCATTATTGGGATTTTTATTCCTAATACTGCTAAAGTGTTCTGACATCCAGAACTTAATAGGTCTGGAATTTTGCCCTACATAGAAGGCTGAACATATAACTAGGTAAATAACCCAGTCTGTGCTGCAGTTACCAAATACCTAGATGTTAAACAAACGCGGTGTATTTTTAGATGTAAATTCTTTCGTTTGAACCATATATTTGTAAAATGAGCAGTGTCCACAAGTGAACCAACAAACCAATTTGTTTTCCTCAAGTGTAAGCTGTGTCGATTCCGAAGTTTGTTGACTATGCTTATAGTGGTTAAAATAACCACCCATTGTTTTTCCTTTTTCAAAAAGAAAACTGACACATATTTCCCAAAAAATGTATGTAGCCCTTCATCTGATAACAATATGTCCTAATGATTCTGCATAATATTAATGAAACCATATGTATTTCTACCATAACAGGTTATGAACCTAATGGGATGATATTTATGTCGATCATGATTCCTGTATTTCAACAAATTCTTTCTGTCCATTGTTCTAACCTGTTTACTGGTTCGGGACAACTGAAATATTATAACCACGTTGGGCAAACCTTTGAGTCAATTCCTTATCTTGACTATAAAAATCCTCATCATTAGAAAAAATCCTATGAATTCTCATGTACTGGGACTTAGGAATGTTACGAATAACGTGGGGTGGATGACAGCTGGTTGCATGCAGCAAACTGTTTGAATGAAAAGATTTGCAATATAATTTCGAAACTAGTGTGTCATCTGATTGTCTATTCACCAACACATCCAAAAAAGAGATGGATCTCCTATCAAACTTTAATGTAAATTGGATGCCCCATTGGTTTTCATTGAGATATTCAACAAAATTCATAGATTCATAGATTCATAGATTAGTACTAGGCTAACTGCCCCTGCGAGCCATTTTAAGCCTAGCCATTTATCCCCTGTGAGACTCAAACCCTGTACCTTGTGTTTGTAAGGCAACCACCTTAACCATTAGGCCACCCTCCCAACCCCTTCCACACTAGCCAACAGTCATCCAAAAATCTCCTCCTGATGTCAATTTCCTCTATAAAGATGTTATAACTATTATCATAAATAATCATCTGCTCCAAGTACCCCATAAAAAGGTTGGCATAAATGAGGGCAAAGGAAGCCCCCATAGGCGTGCCTTTCAACTGCAAATAACAGATGTCTTTGAAATAAAACACATTTTTAGTGAGCACATGCTCAGTCAAGCAAATAAGAAAAGTGTTAAAACCTGGGCTGTATAATGATTTTTTTTCTAACCAATATTCTAAAACACTCAGGCACTCAGGTGAGATAGATGCATTTTTAGATCTAGCAGTCAGTGAGGGCATCATTACTGATAAGGTCTCATTTCATTTGAAGGTCAAGGATCCACTGCCACAACACTTGTATCTTCTTCCAAAGATTCATAAACATGCCACTCAGCTTCCTGGAAGACCTATTGTTGCGGGCAATGGTTCTGTCATGGAACCATTATCTGAATTTCTTACTAGCTATCGTAAACCCTTTTTAGTATATGTTAGGGCTCTATTCAAGACACTACTGACTTTCTGAACATTATTTCTGATTCTCAATTGGATGATGATTGGTTTATGTGTACACTAGATGTGGTCTCACTTTATACCAGCATCCCACATTGCGCGGGCCTGAGCGCTTTAGAATATTGGTTAGAAAAAAAATAAAGACAACCACAAGGCCTTCTATAGTTACGTAAAGAATCATCACGGCAACACCCAGATTTGCTCTAAACTACTGCACAATGGTACCTCCTATACCGAGTCAACAGATATTGTCAGTATACTGGCCAACAGATTCAGTGCCAACTTTACCCCCCTAAAGAACCAATCACAATACAAGTATATTGCCAGGCAGCCAGTTTTACTGCTGCACAGGCTAAAACAACACTGTCCAAGGCCAAGAATGCAGCTTCTATGGGACCTGACAATATCCCTGGTTGTGTTCTACATGAACTACAGAGTGAACTGGCACCTCACCTGTGTGCCCTGTTCAATCACAGCCTAATCTCAAGCTTTCCCCCTACCAAATGGCGCACTGCTACAGTCATCCCTCTCCACAAGGGAGGAGCAACTACAGACCTTGGGAACTATCGCCCTATTAGCCTGATGAATCTGATATGCAAAGCTATGGAACACATCATCATAGACCTAATAAACAAGGATATAGGGAATCTCCAAACTCTGGATCCCACACAGTTTAGGTTCATAGGTTCATACTAGGCTATCTGCCTTAGGGCATTTATAAGCCTTGCCAGAGTATGTTTGGCTTTCGCCACCCATTTTAAATTAATTTTGCTATGCCCTTTTTCGAGGTTAGTATACTGTGCCTCTGTCTAACAGTGACACAGAAGTGATACCCGGGGTAAACCTACAATCTCCCATCCACTCATCAAGATTCCTCTTGAAGAGAGTCAATGAGGGACTCTGCCTAACCTGGACTGGGATTTTATTCCAGAGTGACGGGAGCCTCTGGGTTATGAATCTGTCCCTCCAGCATGTCTTATTTATTTCAGTGCTGAGGTTCAAGTCTCTCAAGCGTGTAGCTCGATGGGATTTGGATTTTTTGAGGTGCAGCATGTCCCTTAATTCCGGGTTGGACATGGCTTTATACGTCAGGCAGAGGTCGCCTCTGAGCAGGCGGTATGCCACTGAGTAGAGCTGGAGTTTCTTTAACTGGGCAGCATAGGGTTTTGTGAAGGGTAGATCATGCCTGCTCAACTTGGTTGACTTCTTTGAGTCAGTCACCAGAGCTGTGGATGAAGGCAAGGTGGTTCATACAGCTTACTTTGATCTGGCCAAGGCTTTTGATACCATTCCCCACTCAGGAATCATAGAAAAACTCACTAAGCTTGGCATCAACCCCTATATCACTAGGTGGATTGCAAACTGCCTCACAGATAGAACTCACAGTGTGAAAATAGCGGACTCCTATTCAGACTGCCAACTAGTCATGAGTGGAGTCCACAGGGTTCGGTCCTGGGTCCTCTCCTGTTTGGTATCTACTTCTCTAAAGTCCAGGCCAACACGAAGGGACTCCGGCTGACAAAGTTTACAGATGATTGCAAGTTGGGAGCTATTATTAACTCCTCAAGTGATGTTGACATCCTACAGAATGGCCTCACTGAGACCAATGACTGGTGTCAGAACCATGACCTTAAGCTCAATGCCAAAAAATGTGTCATCAGCCCCTTTGGGAAAAATCTGGTTCCCAATAATTACCACATTGATGATAGTCCACTGAACGCAGAAGGCCTTATAAGAGATCTGGGAACACAGGTTGACAGCAACCTCGCTTTTGATCACCACATTGCCACTGTGGTCAGAAAGTCCTTCTATGTGGCACATCTCATTACTAAGAGGTTTGCATCTAGGAAGAAAGAGGTCATTGTCTCCCTGTACTCTTCTCTCATTAGGCCAATCATTGAGTACAATGCCCCATTTGCCATGTACCTCACTAGACACCCACAACAACTGAAGAGGCTGCAAAAGTACCTCACAAAGAAGATCCTAGGCCTTAAACACCTTTCCTATACAGACAGACTAACAAAAACTCCAGCTATTCTCTGTCTCATATCTCCTACTTAGAGGTGATCTCTGCTTGACATACAAAGCCATGTCTGACCCAGCTCTGTTAGAAATGCTACATCTAAAGAAATCCCAATGCCTCCACACCACACGCTCCAGAGACCTCAACTTCATTACCACAATTAACAGAATATGCTGGAGGGACAGGTTTATATCCCAGAGACTGCCCATGCTATGGAACAGATTTCCCATACATGTCAAGCAGAGCACCTCGCTGAACCTCTTCAAGAGAAATCTTGATGAGTGGATGGGAAAAAGAAAATTCATCCCGGAGATAACTCCAGTGGCTCTATTCGACAGAGGCACTGGGAACTAAGGTCAGGTGGTACTATGTCAGGATAATCCTATGGCTAGGCTTGTAAAGGTCCCAGGGCCATTAGCCTAGTACACACCTATGAACCTATAAAATATAAAGTTGTACAACAGATGTTAACTGTGTTATAATTCTTCTACAAACTTTATTTTCAGAAATATTTACTTGATAAAATTGAAATACAAACATTCCCAATAAACATTACTGAAAGCCCAGTATCACCTCTTCAAGAAACATATAATTATTTCCTTGAATGTATAAAGTACTGCAAAATTCAAGCATGCATATGTAGTTAAATCGATATTCACACACCGATATTCATTTAAAATAAAAAGTATAACCACACAGTATATAATCAATTAAAGATGAACCCAGGTGCATCTAGTCAGTATGATAGCAGTTTTCATATACCATAGCAGGACAGCAGTGATCAACCTATATTCTTTTTTCAATTGGGGAAATGTGTTACTATATCATTTAATGAAAACATGACTATATGAGTTCCACATAGTATTGACCTAAGCTAAAAATCATCAGGTGCACCCAGGTGTATTTTTTTAATTATAGCTACTCTTTACATGCACCAAAGATGATTATAATAAGAAAGGACACAGAAATATACCAGTTAACGCCAAAGCCCCAGAATCAATACATTAAGGAGCTTGCGTCCATGTATCTGACCAAATATCCATCACTCTGAAAGGTGTGTGAAAGCTCTTGTGTCCATATTAACTCCTATTTAAAATATACCACAACAGTGAAAATCTGCTCTTAGAAGTACTATAAAGGACATAAGTTGAATTTTCCTAGTTTAAATCAGTCAAATATTGCAGACGTTTTACTCACCAGGTAATTTCCTGTTTCTGTTCCACATTGAGACACATTTGACAAAAATGGAGGAGCTGTTTCAAATAGTATCTAATGCATGACAACTGAACTAACTTCTGACATTCTCTTTAATGCTGGTACACAATGTATATGATTCATCTAGCATATGTTGTTGACTCATCAGTCTACCACTACCTTATGAATGTCCCGACTGTATGTTTTGATGGTAAGTTGGCACTATTACTTTAACCCTAAATGTCAGTTTATTTATATACTGTACAGTCTCTAGATCCTGTAACCAACAGAGTAACATGCTTATACCTTCACCAAAACTGCAATACGCTGTGCCTACACATGCAGTCTTAAACTCCTGCATTATTTTAAACCCACTAAAACTTCATGGAGGCCTTTTCATGGCTCCACTGCTTTATAAAAAATGTAAACTTTTCCACTGAGGTAGCTATCCTTATGTATGCTATAAAATGGAAATCCCTCTCTATATTCAAACATGATCTCCATGAGTGACCGATCAATGTGCATCCTCTTTTCTGTGGAATGTACATAACAAGTTATTGCAGCCCTTTAAATGTATTTTACTCTAAAACTTAACCAGCCACAATTACCCAGCTCTTGAGTGCCTCTGTTATCTATCTATCATTTCAGAGGTTTGGACTGCAAAAGTTAACACAGTAGACAAAGCAGAATCTTTTTATATGGACAGAAAAGAATCTGTTAACTTGTATTCAAGATTTCTTTAAAAATTCCAGATAGTTCAATCACACATTTCTAGGGAATAACTAATGAAGAATGCTACAATTAAATGTTTGTTTTTTTTCCCTCCATTAATGACACTATGTATGATTTTCGTTAATTTATAACACGTTTTTGCAGTTAATTCTACAGTCACTCTAACTGGTACATGCATATATGTATATGAATTCACTTTATAATCTCGAAATACTGAAATGTCGAATTTCAATATGTCGAGCCTATAAAGTCGAATCTTCAGAATAGTGAAAGTGCATAATCGTGAATCCAGATATGTTGAATTCACGGCTATGGCTTTACGCTTCATGACGTGTAGTGTATTGTGTGTATGGTGTCCAGTGTAATGTGTGGATTTAGGTGAATTTAAGGTAAGTGAGTGTTTTTAAGGGTTTTGGGTAGGTGTTTGAGTGTATGTGAGTGTGTTTGTAAGTTGTGTGTGTGGGTTAGGGTAGGCAGGTAAAAGTATGAGTGTTTAAGTCTTGGATGTGGTGGTGTTTGTATATGTGTGATGTGTGTGTGTGTGTGTGTGTGTGTGTGTGTGTGTGTGTGTGTGTGTGTGTGTGTGTGTGTGTGTGTGTGTATGTGTGTGTCTGTGTGTGTGTGTGTGTGTGTGTGTGTGTGTGTGTGTGTGTGTGTGTGTGTGTGTGTGTGTGTGTGTGTGCGAGGGACTGTAGAATGTCTGGTTGTGAGTTTACTGTCTTTTTCTGTTTGTGCGATCCCAGAGTTAGTATATATAAGTAGGGGTGTGTGCAAGGGGCTTGCCCCCCCCCGCTAATTTGTAGTGAAGGTTTGTAGATGTGTGGTGTTATTTTTGTGTGTGTTTTCTTTTTTGTAGTGTGGGTATTGTGTGGTGTGGTGTATGGTGCGTGATCGCGATTTGATGTTTCGCGGTTTTGGGCTGTCGGTGTTTTGTGGATTCAACATTTCAGTATTTCGAGATTATAAAGTGAATCCATGTATATATATATTTATACACATATAACTTAGATTTTAAATTATACTGTGTTTCTTCTGTCTCAGCATTCTTTTATTTTTTTTTTACCCCTCTCATTATGCGTAAAATGTTTAAACAGAAACATTAAATGCAGTAACTTTTGGTTTGTAAAATGTCTAATTACAGGTTATTCCTTTCTTTCCATGCTCCTTAACTCAGATGCTTAGCTATCCAGTACAGCTTCCATATTGTGTTCCCCTAGCGGAATAACCACAACCCTATGAGACAGGGTAAGTCATTCCTCTTATACTGACAAATTATTTTTTGAAGATTCTCATAGCAGCTGCTGAGGCCCTTGAGTACTGGGACACTGAGACAAAGAATTTTAATTTAACATTTAACAAAGAACAAGGTGAAGCATCTGTAAGAGTGGGGTTGGCTTGAGGGACGATGTAACTTTCAAATTACAGAAACTTAGGCATACATTTGAAGGTAATACAGTTATAGTGGAACAAATGAGGAACTTATTTTGGAAAAAGATGGAAGTTATTCAGTTATAGTATATGTTTAATATGCCCTTTAGAACTAGTCCATTTTGGAAAAGAATTTAGAATGTCTTACACAGACCTTAAATGGTTACTAGTTCCTGAGATCTGGAGGGGGGGGGGGGTTAGAGGGATCCACCTTTTTCTATTTCTTATGATGTTTAGCTCTAGAATGTGTTAAAAATAATAAAGAAGGAATGAGATTTATTTTTAAATACCTCTCGAATGGACTGGTTGAAAGAGAATAAAAGAAAAGGAAGTTGAATGGAATTATACTATTATTACTATTATTATTATTATTTAAAAGGGAACATTTTTTAATTATTAATGTTGATATTTTGTCTAAAATGAGTAAGGGATATTATCCACATGTACTATTATTTTGAATCAGGTAGAGAAATTGTGCTTTATGAATTAAAAAACAAAAAGAAGGATGGAATTAAAAGTTGTGAGTAATATCTGAGAATTCATGCGGAGACTTGTGCATTGCACATTGCTTGTGAAAGCTCTGATGAGAGGTAAGTGTTTTAAATGAGTGCCTCTGGTAAAGAAATGTAATGAAGCAGACACTGTTTAACCTGTTTTGTGGTCTGTAAATTACTAAAGGGATTCTGGTAATTAGTAGATAAAATAATAGGTACTGTAAATTTAACAAAGATTTCTGTGGAAAATATTATTTATGGTTTATATCATGAATGGGCAAACTATAAAAGGCAAATAAGATGATGCCATTAAGACCATATTATGGAAAATGTGGCTGGAGAGAAATTAATGCATTCGGTACACTATAAAATGGGTTAGGCTGACGTGTCTTCCCTTCTCCTTGCTTTTAAGACTACGTGCCAAGCTGCTTTAACCTGTCCTTTAAAATTTGTGGTGCAATCATTCTAATGTCTGGATGACTACCTTTTGAGCTGCCTCAAGGATGGGGTTCAGTGTTTCACAATTCATCTCCCTGAAAGCACACTTGCAAAATCTGTATTTCCAACAGATCACTACATCAGACTCGTGTAAAGTATCAGAATATTTTTAAAAACATACCTATAGTATGTAAGACATTTGTTTATTTTTTTTATCTTTTGTTGAATGGGTTAGTCCCACAAGTCTGATAGCCTCTTTTCAGGGGAGACCTGAGATAGTATTTTTACTACTGGGAAATTTTGCCAGGGCATCAGGGGACTTCCCTTACTCTTTTCAATAGCTGTTGATGGATCTTTTATATCTACCTGAGCTACCACTAACTCAAGCAGATGGGACCTCAGTTTAGTGTCTCATCTGAAACATGACACACTCAGGAGTGCAATACCCTCCCTTATGCTTTACTGCAGTGTCAGCAATCTACCTGGTATCGAACTAGAACCTACAGCCTTCTGTAACAAAGGTGTGTGTTGCCGTTGTGCCACTGGCACTAACATTTAAGTGGTTACTTTGCATCAAACCTCAAACAGCCTACTTTATTTATCGAATTCTGAGGATACCAGTACCTTGACATAGTGGGAAGATGGGTCAGAGAATTAAATCATTATTGTCTCCTTCTGATCACCTTCTGATTATTCAGTAAGTGATAATGCACATATAATTTCTAGGACCTACAGAACTGTGCACATCTATCCCATTATATTTTGACACTGCTTGTATTCACCACAAGTACAATATAGCATGGCCACACAGTCAACTGCACACGAAGTCATGAGCAAACATCCTTTAGTTACCTTTGAGTCATAATCACTGGGAAGATGGCTATTAAAATTCAGTATAAAAGTGTGGGGCTGAAGTTCACCAATATGATGTGCAATGATGAGAACGACATTATTACATCTGCCCTGTTAGGGCATACAAAAATTACCCTGGTAGGCAGGAAAGCATATGTGATGCAGCCTGCACCACCACAAGTCATTCCCCCTTCCCTATCCATTAATGGAGTGATCCTTACCCTTGGGGAGGATTGTACCTTGGACAATAAAGAAAAAAAGAGATCTAGAACAACTGTTTGTGAAATGAAGGATGTGTAACAGGTGCCACAAATTAAAAAAAAACACGGACCACTATATACATAAGTAGTATTGTTACATACGTCTCTTTTTATTGTTGACTGTCATATATGCTCCTTGCCCTATGTCATGGATGAAAAGGGTCTCAGGACCAGTGAACTTTACCAGAAAACAAATAATTAAATAAAAATAAACAAATATTACAAATAAGAAACAACAATTTTTTTATGGGAGCATGGAAACTTGTTGAAAGATGAAAATACAGACAATTCAAATAGAAGTATTTCTGTGGTGTAGCAAGACACTATACCCCATTTCTATGGGGCTTTACCCCACACCCCTGCAGCAATTTAGGGATAATTATCCCTTCATTTTGAAGCAAATCACATCCCTTACCTCTGTTACAGTGCAGTTTACTAACCATTGTATTGAAGAGCATAGTTGAAGAGATGACAGGTTCCCATTATTTTTTTCTGTTTTGGGGATTATTCATGTTTTTGATATTTCATTTGGTATTTTCTTATTTACTGTATTATTAGTTGAGGTTGCTAAGTGTGCACAATAGTTAATTTACAAGAAATTTTGCATTATGTTAAATATACAAAAAGTCTCAATTGATTAAAATCTTTTTATAAAATGTTCTGGTCTTGTAAGAGTGAAATCACCAGCAGAATATTGTGGGTGACTTTCTCAAAAAGCTTCAATCTGATGTTAAACACAAGATGATGTATCAAATTATCACTTTTTCTTCATTAACTGAGTAAACCCAATAGAAAAAAGTACCATGTTTCAGAGGAGAAATTTTAGTTTTGACTAAGAAATTTTCTCAGAGTACACTGCAGGCAAAGGGATACAGAATGAATAAAACCTAAAATTACAGCACAAATAATTATTACCATATCATAACCTTAATCCAATGCACTAAATATGCAGATTCATAAAGTGTTCACTGCTGTCAGCCGTATACAACTCATCAGAAGCCATGTATAAAAAGTTATGCCCCAAAGGGCAAACATCTGTTTCAGAATATGTTTTAATCAACTCCATAGTCCGGGGTTTCCTACAAGCATTTTGGCAATCATCTTATATTTCATGTACTTTCTGTACTGCCAATAGATCAAAGCTTTTATTATAGTTATCCTGTTTGGAAGTTTGGCTTTACCATAGACTTGGTATAACTTGCCTTCATCCTCAGCTTAGTGTAGAGGTATTGCACCATACTTGCCTACCTAACAGAGAGAGAGGTATAGGCTTAACATATTATAATACTGTAGGTTCCCTCTCTGTCACTGTCAGCTCTGGTATGGTGGGGAAAGAGCGTTTATATCACGTTATCAAAAGATGAAAATAGTGAACGCTATTTCATTGGCCCCAAAACATCTAAACATGAAAATATCAAACATTCAGAACAGCAAATTTTTTCCCATGGAAACACATACACACAACACAAGCACATGAAACAAACAGCAACCACACACATACACTTAAATTCCTACATCTAACGCTACACTAAACATACACTACTATCTACCCACTTACCTTAACCCAAACCCTAACCCTAAGGTCCGTCACTATCGCACAGTCACCTAACCCACGCCTTAACCCTAACTCACTTAAACCTCCCCAACCCTAAAGTCTGTCACTATTGCACACACACCTAACACACACCTTAACCCTAACTCACTTAACCCACCCCTAACCCTAACGTACAAACAATCGCACACTTACCTGAACCCAACCCGTAACTTTCCACCACAGCGCTAAGAATAGCGAAGCCACATAAATAGCCAGCCGAATTCTTTCCCGAGGAAAGAATTTGCTGTTCTGCAGCTTCGCTATTCTTAGGATTCGCTGAATAGTGTTCGATATCAGAACATTGAAAGTTTTAATACTTTGATGTTCTGATATAGACCCAGGAAAGATGGACTTATAGGCAAAAAGGAGGAGGGGTAGTTGGTGGGCTTGACTGATGGTCAGATCAGCCATTAGTCAATTAAGCCAAATTAACTAGAGCAACATTTTAAACTTTTGAGTGGTTAGCCCTGATATGGTGGTCAGTCTATGTTTCCCTAAACTGAGGATGCTATACACCATGGTTGACACCCAAAGTAGTTGGTATATAAAACTGTTCTCGTGATAGCTACAATCAAGAGTTTGTGTTACTACTCCCAACTCTATTCTTTGGTGAGTTTGAGAGATAGAAACACCCTGAATGTTTTTGGGCTAAACCCCAAACGGACTCAGGGAGAACATGCAAACTCCACACTAGCACTGGCTGGAGGTCAGGATTGAACCTTGCACCTTATGCATGGGAGGGGAAGGCCTTAACATCATGGCAACTTGAATTCCCACCAATGGCTCAGGCACAAGAAAAAATGTATAGTGTGTTAAAGGGTGGGAGTAAAAAATGGAGAATCACCAGTGGTGTACTTTTAAATTAAAATGAGATAGTTTTATTGATAAAATGAACAAAAGCATGTAGCAACCATTAGGTGTCTATATGCATTAGAAAGTAATATTTGACTGAAATATAATGGGAAGATAGCCTGGCACTGAGTGTGAGAAAGGACATGCTCTGCTTCATTTGTATATGGACTGTCTGATGTACAACATTTGCAAGGCAAGTATAATTAATCTGAAGTGAAATGAGAAACTCCAAATGCATTAATTTAGCATACACTGAACTATAAAAGTATCTTATTGGTTTATCACGTAACATAGTCATTTGTATTTTAATTCTGTGTTATAGACTGGATTGGTAGACAGTTTTCATAAACTATTTTTTTCAAGTCTAACAATATTCTTTTTTTCCTTCTTTTTTTTAACATAAATATAAGTGCATTTAATACATTTTATATAGCAACAATATAAATATAAAGAACATAGTATTTTTCCAAAGAAAAAACTAAATGCAGCATATAAGACATGCCTGTGAGATATTAACTAAAGAAATTGTGACACTCTAGAGAATAAAGTTCAGCAAAGTAAGTAGTGATATGTGCTACATAAACAATAAACAATTTGAGAAACAAATTCAGGAGGCAGATTTTTTTGCTAAAATAAATACCTTTGTCAAAAGATTCTTGACAAGTGCCTTAGGGAATAATCTACTTTCCTTTATTTTAGACTCAGTTAAGGCTACTTCTTGTAAAGAAGATAAAATGTCTTCAAAGGATGGTGATAAAATTGATCTCCAGTGCTTAGTGATATTTTTCCTTGTCACTGCCAAAATGGTCCAGAACAGCTAAATATTCTCATTGCACAACTTGTGGTTGTCATTTATATTAAATAGAACTAAAAAATAGTCAAAGAAAAAATAATCAAACCATAAAGCTTGCATTAAATCTTCTATGGAATTCCAAAAATGTTTCAAACAAGGACAGTCAAAAAATATATGCATATAACCTGCATTACAAATCTTGGTACACCTCTAACATTTAGTGGTGCTGCCTTTATTTATCTTGGCCATTCTATTTGGAGTTAGAAAAGATCTGCATAAACATTTCCAAGTAAATGTATACCAATATGTATTGTTAATAGAATTTAATATATGGAATTTCTGCTCTTGATTAAGTAAAAAGTTATGGTCCAATGTTATATGTTTTCAAAATTTTTCATTTAAATTGGTGCTGTATTCTATCAGAATTGGGTCTATATTATTAATTTGAACATTCAGAACAGTGAATACAACTCCGTTGACACATAAACATCGATCTACAAACCAAGCAAACTACCAAACCATCGAAAATGAAGATATCGAATGCATTACGTCATCTAAATCGACATTCAGGTAAGTGAAACCCAACTAAATAAAACTATATTAACACACTTTTTGCATGGGGGCAAGCCTCCCTGCATCCCCCCATGTGGGGGCTGTGCCCCTACACACCCCCTACTTAAATATACTAACTCCGAGACTGCACTACAGTGGGGAAAAGGATATATTTCCTCATCTCCATGATCATGCTGCTGGCCAACAAACACATTTGATGTCTTCAGGTTCGATGGTTTGGTAGTTCGTTGAATTTGTAGAGCGACATTTATGTGTCGATGGAGTTGTATTCACTATTCTGAACATTCGAGTTAATAATATAGACCCATCAGAATTTTATATAATTTAGGCATAACGTTTTGTACCTTAGATTTGCTGTATAATATATGACAGAAATGTCAAATTAGTTTAGGGTTTTCCTTATGACATGAACATGTAAGAAATAAACATTTGTCTTCAGCTTATATTTTAATATTCTGTAAAAGTAACCAATATTGAGGATCTAAATCATAATCATTTATAAACTGTTTTAGATCTCTAAAACATTGATACTGGCAAGAAAAGCCTTTCATCTCCCAGATGTCAAGTTTAGGTGTGGAAACTTTATTAAATAATGAATTGGAAATAAATGTATCAAAATAACACAAGCGTACTAAGCCGGTAATGGTACCAATAAAATTCAGCAGAGTCCATTCAAAAAATAGCAATCCTTTAATCCATGAAGAAGTATAAACGAAGAATGAGCACTTTCGCGTAGCTCAATGTACTCTTCATCAGATTCTAAATCACTGTGAATCTCATTCAATTTATATACAGAGCTATGTCTTAATTGATTAATTCATTAAGCAATTAAATAATTAAATAATTAGAACATCAATTAAGAATTCAAAAATTAATTAACTCCTTAATCACAAAGAAGCAAAGAACAAATAAATAAACAAGTCTGCCTGCTTTTAAAACCATATATAAATACTTAGCATAAACTTTATAAAACTAGTGAAATCGTATAAAAGACTATATAATACTTAAACCTAAAAATATAAATTTGGAAATAAATGGAATGATAGTCTCAAACCAAACTGAGTATGATATTTATGAAAGAATTTAAGATGTGGTTCATAAAAGAAAAAGATGGTGGAGAGGGTGAATTATATTGTATGTTGCTACAAAGATAATGCCAAAAGAATTTACTTTGATGTATACTGCTATTATTTCTTGTTAAGTCATCATTATTTTTTAAGCAGGTCAAAATGTAAGGTTTTCCAAACTGAGTTATAATTAGGACCAATGCAATTTAGGATAGTTTTAAAAATTGTTGCTTTGACATACATATCTACATCAGGAAAGTTAATACCGCCTAAGTTCCCCAGATTTAGTTTGATGATGTAGGACTACCCTAGGTTTGTTTGGAAACCATTGGATTTTTAGTAATTGTTTATTAATGTCTTTAGTAACTGATTTATCAGGATATAGGGTTAAAACTTACACTATATATAACAGTTTAGGAAAGAATCATTTGTATTAATTGCAATCTATCATCAAAGGATATTATAGTTTTGTTCCATTTGCTAGATAGACTTGAGATTATTTTTAAAATATTTTATTATTTGTATCTCTTACTCCTTCAATAGTATTTATTATACTTATTTCTAAATATCCAAAAAGTGGCTTGTTTACCTATGATATATTTTTTCTGTGTGTGTTTGCGATTTGCATTTTTGTTTACAATTAAAACTTGCATTTTAGATTATTAAAGTGTAGAGCTGAGTATGACTGAAATACCTTTATGATAAACTCTAAGCCTTCTAGAGTTGATCTTGAGTTGAAAAGTGTTAGTAGCACATCAATGGCAAATAGCATTATTTTGGAAGCATAATTTTCAGAGATTTCTGTACCTTTGATATTTGCATTATTTCAAATTAAAACTGCTAGAACTTCAAGAGCTACAGCAAATAAAACAGGAGCAAGGAGACAAACCTGTTTAGTATCCTTAGTCAGGGACCCAGATTCAGATGTGAAAGGCCTTAATTTAATGTAAGCTTTGTTATCTTTATAAATATTTTTAATAATGGAAATTAACTGAAAAGGAAAATTATTCTAGGACTTTAAATAGATAATTCCAATTTAAAGAATCAAAGCCTTTTTCAATGTTTAGACTAATAAGAAGAACTTTGCGGGGAATTCAGTAAAGCGTACACATCTTTTTTTTTTCATGCAGACATCGCGCAGCCATCCCTAAATGGGCATGAGCATTTTTAGATTCAGTAAGTGCTGCTTAGGGATGTGCACTCATGGGCAGTTGAATCTCATGCAAATGAGGCATGTAGAGCAATCAAACAAGCAGAAAGGCATCTGTTCAGACCCTGTGTCAGTGTCCATAGTGTAATCAGAAAAATTCCACATACAAAAGTTTAGACAAATAAAAGGGGTGTTAAAGAGTAGAAATGTAGATCTAAACCCCCAAAAATATAAGAACACATACACATACGAGCAAAACTATTACTCTGTATGTCAGAAAGATTAAAGGGAATAAGTTAAATTAATATATTTTTTAATAATCTCGGCATGTTTGCACTACATACCGCAGTGCACAAATAAGCTTAATAGAAAAAGAAATATAGGAAAAAAGAAGTTTATAGTATGTGACAGAAATATATTATAGGAGCTTGTGTAGGCTCCCTAGAGTGGTGAATTGCAGTTGTTGCTAAGGTGACAGGGCTATGAAGTTTGTAGTATCTAGGCTGTCAGCACGGATAAGTATGCAAATGAGTTGGGGTTATTGAACAGCAGAAAGGAGTAATTGTGCCTACATTTCCCCTTCAAGTAGGGTCTTGCACTAGGTTGATGTTTACACAGGATTTGGCTGCCATGAGGGGGGTAGGTCCCCTTTCTTCTAAGCTCTTTTAAGCTTAGGTGTGTGTGTTTGCATGGTGCACTGCCTGGCTGAGCATGTTCTCAAAATCTGATGTATTCAATTAGACATTTTTACCCTTGTTTAAGCTATGCTGCACAACATGGTGCTGTTAGTGCGAACTTGAGCACTGAAATATGGACATTAAATGATGTTAATTATATTGTAGGCAGATGGAATGCATCATAGTTAGTCAATCAAACATTCTGCCCCTACATCAGAGCTATATAAAGTATGCATACACCCTACATTCTGATTTTCCCCCAATACTCTGGAGCATTTGAGTACAGACTTGGGAATTTTAACTGAGATAATGCTAGGGGCTGCTGCAGGTCTGCTACATCTGTATGTGCTAGATGCTAAAGTCAGTGCTGCTGGTGCTGCTGACAATTGGCCTAGGCAGAAAAGGAGAAGAGTGCTCAGGCCCAGGGTAACCGTCCAGGAGCTACATGAGCTGAAGACTGTAGAGCGCTACAAGGTGGACAGGGACATACTACAGATACTCTCTGAGCTCTGCCGCCCTCAACTCAGACCCAGACCCAACAGAGGGGAACCCATCCCAGTGGAAACAAAGGTATGTGTAGTCCTTAGGATACTAACTACAGGTACTTTTCAAAGACCAACTGGGGACATGATGGGGTTTTCACAGGCATCTGCATCCAGGATACTCCACCAGTTCCTGGATGCCATGCTACCACATGCCAGTGAGCACATATATTTTTCCCTGACCATTGAGGTGAGGATCAGCAATATGCAATAACTCTACCATGTAGCACACTACCCTGAAGTACTGGGTCCCATAGATTGCACTCATGTGTAAATCAAGGCACAAGCCAGTAAAGAGGCAGATGTAGGCATGCTCAGTACACCCTGGCTTTAGCTAAGAGACAACACATAGCAAATTCACTGACAACCTAGGGACTGACACCTTCTCCTACTCACATACACATATCAAACTTGATGCCAGGCAACTCACACAACTGCTACCTATCCACATAGTGGCTGTGTACTGTTTGCATCAGACAGAGTCAGCCATGATCTGCAATTCTGTCAACTGCTGCATTTGCAAGGCAAGTCTCTAACCTACACAGTACTTATAAGGATTAGTATGATTTGCTATAATATGTACGGATCTGCTACATTTATGCAAGTAAATGTAGTGGGCTATTTGGACAAAAGTAACATCCACATGGAGCTACAGATACCCAGTCCACTATCACGTGTCCTTTAATAGTCACTAGGCCTCATGCATGGTATATTCACTATATCAATCAAAGGAGATGTTAAATAGAGAGGTTACATATTTAGACTACTGTGTATCCCAGCAGAACATGCAGTGTTGTTCCCCCCACCCCCAACACAGCAGCAGTGTTCCCATATAACTGCTGTAACAGTAACTCATCAATTGTATATCAGCAGCCCAGGCAACCTCAGGGAAGTAATATAGAAAGTGATCATATATTGCATGTTTTACTTAATGCAGGAATAACAATGTACATATTGATGCTGTTGATTGTGTGATGCATGACTACTTTCTGTCTGGCAGCTTGTGTGGCTCAGTGGACTAGGGAAGTTAATATGGGTGATAGTGCTGATGGTTCTAATCTAAAAGTGTCCACATTCCACATCTTTTGGATGTGAGGTAGTATATTATGCTGTTTTTTTGACAGACTGTCAGTCTATGTGTGGTGTAACATTACTAACCTCTGTCACATAATAATTACACCAGACAGCTGAAGAATGCCATGGGCATATACTAACTCCAGGATCAAACTACAGTGGGGAAAAGTACATATACCTTTTACTTGCCTTACAGTACTCTACACAGTGCCATATATACTA